>NW_027254157.1:0-300000 GCF_044704955.1 Pristiophorus japonicus | reverse complement strand
ACACGGTGCTAATGGATTCACATTCACCCCCGATGGAGGACTCTGAGTCATCACAGGTCTTGCAGCCGCAGACGTATAGGCCCTGCCATGTGCAGTTCGGCCTGCTAGCAACGTCATTTTATGCACAGTACTTGCCGGTGAGCTTCGATGTTGAGAAGATATCTGTTTGTTGTTATCGTCCATGGCCATGCATGCCTGGGCGATCGCGATGGCCCTGCTCAGGTCTAGGGTTTCAGCAGCCAGCAGCTTTCGAAGAATGACCTCGTGGCTGATGCCTAGCATGAAAAAGTCCGGCAGCATTTGCCCCAACGCAGCTCCAAAATCGCAAGGTCCCGCAAGGCATCTCAGGTCGGTGACATAATCCACCACGTCTTGGCCCCCGGAGCGATGGTGCGTGTCAAAACGATTTCTGGCCATGAGGATACTCTCCTTCGGCTTGAGGTGGTCCCGAACCAGCGTGCACAACTCTCTATATTCCTTCGTCGTTGACTTTGTTGGTGCAAGCAGATTCTTGATGAGGCCGTATGTTTTAGGCCCACAGACGGTGAGGAGAACCGCCCTGCACTTGGCCACGTTAGTGTCTCCTTCCAGCTCATTGGCCACGAAATACTGGTCGAGACACTCGACAAAGGCTTCCCAATCATCACGCTCTATGAATCTCTCTAATATTCCAACAGCAGCCATGGTTGCGTGAAGGTTCGTATTCTGTTACTCGTCGCCAATTATAGTGTATAGAACAACTCCACGAGGCTGAGTACCGTGAACTAAACTTAGTGTGACCATAATCTTCTTTATTGGAGTGCCGCAGGGTTCAGTGCTGGGACCCCAGCTCTTTACAATATGCATTAACGATTTAGATGAAGGAATTGAGTGCAATATCTCCAAGTTTGCTGATGACACTAAACTGGGTGGTGGTGTGAGCTGTAAGGAGGATGCTAAGAGGCTGCAGGGTGGCTTGGAGAGGTTAGGTGAGTGAGCAAATGCATGGCAGATGCAGTATAATGTAGATAAATGTGAGGTTATCCATTTTGGGGGCAAAAACACGAAGGCAGAATATTATCTAAATGGCGGCAGATTAGGGAAAGGGGAGGTGCAACGAGACCTTGATGTCATGATTCATCAGTCATTGAAAGTTGGCATGCAGGTACAGCAGGCAGTGAAGAAGGCAAATGGTATGTTGGCCTTCATAGCTAGGGGATTTGAGTATAGGAGCAGGGAGGTCTTACTGCAGTTGTACAGGGCCTTGGTAAGACCTCACCTGGAATATTGTGTTCAGTTTTGTTCTCCTAATCTGAGGAAGGACGTTCTTGCTATTGAGGGAGTGCAGCGAAGGTTCACCAGACTGATTCCTGGGATGGCTGGACTGACATTTGAGGAGAGACTGGATCAACTGGGCCTGTATTCACTGGAGTTTAGAAGGATGAGAGGGGATCTCATAGAAACGTATAAGATTCTGACGGGACTGGGCACGTTAAATTTGGGAAGAATGTTCCCGATGTTGGGGAAGTCCAGAACCAGGGGACATAGTCTTGGGATAAGGGGTAGGCCATTTAGGACCGAGATGAGGAGAAACTTCTCCACTCAGAGAGTTGTTAACCTGTGGAATTCCCTGCCACAGAGAGTTGTTGATGCCAGTTCATTGGATATATTCAAGAGGGAGCTAGATATGGCCCTTACGACTAAAGAGATCAAGGGGTATGGCGAGAAAGCAAGAAAGGGTTACTGAGGGAATGATCAGCCATGATCTTATTGCATGGCGGTGAAGGCTCGAAGGGCCGAATGGCCTACTCCTGCACCTATTTTCCATGTTTCTATGTTTCCGCCCCATTCGTTACATCCTCAAAGAATTCCAGGAAATTTGTGAAACTTGGCTTCCACTTCATAAATCCATTCTGACTCTGCCTGATTGAATGATGCTTTTACAAATGTCCTGCTCATGCTTCTTTAGTAATGGACTCTAACATTTTCCCAACCACAGATGTGAGGCTAACTGGTCTATAGTTTCCTGCTTTTTGTCTGCCTCCTTTTTTAAATAGGGGCGTTACATTTGCAGTTTTCCAATATGCTGGGACTGCCCCAGAATCCAGAGAATATCTAGAGGGAGCCTGGATTCAACATCTGTTGGATGCGTTCCAAATTCAACATCTGTGGGAGAGGTACTGAATTCAATATCTGCAGGAGTGTGTCAGTATTCAACATCTGTAGGAGAGGTCCTGAATTCAATATCTGTAGGAGTGTGTCAGTATTCAACATCTGTAGGAGAGGGAATCAATTCCAAATATATAAAGGGGACATAATTCAACATCTGTAGGAGGGGGCCTGAATACAACATCTGCATGACTTGGACTCCTCATCTCGCTCCTGTTGTAAGTAGGCATTTGTAAGATCCAACTTTGAGAACATCTGACCACCTGTCAGTGTTATGAACAAATCTTTTACATTTGGCAATGTATTGGGGCAATTACCTTCAAGAGCCTGGTTTACAGTTACTTTATAATCACCACGCAACCTTACCTTACCATCTGTCTTAGGTACAACAACAATGGGTGTAGCCCAATTAAATTGATCTATCTCTGAGATAATGTACTCAGTCTCTAGGCCTTTGAGTTCTTGCTCAACTTTCTCCTTGAGTGCATATGGTACGGGACATGGCTTGAAAAAAACTGGTCGAACATCCTTCTGTATTCTGACACTCATCTTGAAGCCTTGGATCGGACTGCCTGGTTTGCAGAACTCCTTCGGATACTTCTTCAGGACATCATCTTTCGATGCAAATCGCGTTTCAACTTGAAAAATCTCATTCCAATCCAGCTTCAGTGATCCCAACCAATTTCTACCTAGTAATGCAGGCTTGTCTCCTGCCACTACTAAGAGAGGCAAGCTCTGAAACTGATCCTTGTTTTTCACCAGTATGGTGATACATCCTACCACAGGGATTTGCTCTCCTGAGTAGCCTCACAGCTCTATCTTTGACTTCTCCAGTGGAAAATCACTCAACTTGTCGAGACATAGCAATTCCGGGACTGTGCTCATGAATGCATCAGTGTCAATTTCCATGAGTATCTTGGTTCCTGTAACATCTAATTGGATGACGATACTTTTCGAATCGTTGTTCGATACTCTTGTGCTTCTGATGACATGTATCTCTTTGACCAGTTGCTTTTCTTCTATGCAATGTAATCTCTGTGGATTTCTACTTATAGTCTTGAAAGTTGATTTACTCTTCAGTTGGCATGCCTTAGCAAGATGCCCAGTTTTCTTGCAGAATAAACACTTTGCCTTCACATGTGGACAACTTTGAGCTATGTGTTGTTCCAGGCACCAATTGCACAACTTCAATGCTCTGTTACCTTGGCCAGGTGCTGAGGCCTTGGGGCCCCCCAACTGCCTTTTTCTTTTAACCTGCAGGTGATTCACCTCGGTTGTCTGACGACTGGAAATGGTACAAAATTCTGGGGAGTACTGGTCCGTTATATCCATTAACATAGCTGTCTGACAAGCAAAATCAAAAGTCAAGTTAGGGGTATCAGCAACTTTCTTCTGATTGCTTCAGTTTTCAGCCCAAAAACATGTGATGCTCAGTCCTGAAAGTTTCTGAAATGACAGCGAATAGTTAGCTTTTTAATGCTAAAATGTGCTCATTGATACATTCAGCAATTAATTGATCTCATATTCCAAGATAATAACTTTCAGCAATCTCCAGGGGCTCAGGATGGTAGTGATGTTCTAAATTGGTTAGAATCTCCGTAAGTGATGTGTCCTTTGGCATGATGGGAACAAGGACATTTTTCAGGGTTTCATACACCTCGGGGCCTGCTTCAGTCGGAAAATAGTCCGTTCCTTTGTTACACCTCCCGGTTACGGTTTTCATTATCGGGGAGTTCGATGATACTATTTGCGATGAAAAACTTTTCTAGCCGCCACATATGCTCCAAACATCTCTCGGTCACGATGGAACTCACCAAAGCGTCCTATTATTCCCATAGGCACGGCCATCTGGACTCTTCAGTTCAGCCAAATGTGCTTGTAATTTATCTGGGATTTTTAGTTGTGCTGCAACAGAAAGGACCTCGCTAGTCTCTCTGTTGTTGGCTGGGATCATCCACCAACAAAAATTTCAGCTACGGTATCCGGAAATCTGATCCTACGTCGCCAACATGGGATCTTCACTATGACATCACAAACACACACTTACAAGATGGCTTCAACTCAGGAAGTTGTCAGGTGACCAAGTCACCTGATGCTTTTATTGTATAAACAGCAATGGCTGCATTACCACAGTAATCTACTCGGTGGAGCAGTAGTTCACTGGGTGGAAGTATATATTACAGCCTTACTATCGCCTTACGTGGCTCAGTGTCAAATTTTGTTTGATAATGCCCCTATGAAGCACCTTGGGACATTTTACCACGTAAGACCCTATATAAATACAAGTTGTTGTTTTATCATAGACCCCGGGGGAGAGCAGATCCCCCCCCCCGCCCTGCCCCACTGTGTATCACAGACCCTGGGGGGAGAGCAGACCGGGCCCACTGTGTATCACAGACCCCGTGGGGAGAGCAGACCGGGCCCACTGTGTATCATAGACCCCAAGGGGAGAGCAGACCGGGCCCACTGTGTATCATAGACCCCGGGGGGAGAGCAGACTGGGCCCACTGTGTATCACAGACCCCGGGGGGAGAGCAGACCGGGCCCACTGTGTATCATAGACTCCGGGGGGAGAGCAGACTGGGCCCACTGTGTATCACAGACCCCGGTGGGAGAGCAGACCGGGCCCACTGTGTATCACAGACCCCGGGGGGAGAGCAGACTGGGCCCACTGTGTATCACAGACCCTGGGGGAGAGCAGACCGGGCCCACTGTATATCACACACCCCGGGGAGAGCAGACCGGGCCCACTGTGTATCACAGACCCTGGGGGGAGAGCAGACCGGGCCCACTGTGTATCACAGACCCTGGGGGGAGAGCAGACTGGGCCCACTGTGTATTACAGACCCTGGGGGGAGAGCAGACCGGGCCCACTGTGTATCACAGATCCTGGGGGGAGAGCAGACTGGGCCCACTGTGTATCACAGACCCTGGGGGGAGAGCAGACCGGGCCCACTGTGTATCACAGACCCCGGGGGGAGAGCAGACCCCCCCCCCGCCCCACTGTGTATCACAGACCCCGGGGAGAGCAGACCGAGCCCACTGTGTATCACAGACCCCGGGGAGAGCAGACCCACTGTGTCTCTATCACAGGGTGAGCTGGTTGGTGAAAATATAAGATAGGATTCAGTTCTGATGCTGGAAAATCTTCAGCTCTTATTGTTTAATGCATTTGACAATTACATTAAAGGGATATTTCCTCACATTCTTTAACTGCTCTCTGAACTTAGTCTGGGTCACAGCATAAATACAAGTGTTGGTGCAGCAACTCAGGGGTTGCAGCATGAAGCCCAGCTCTTGTACACAGAGAGGTAGAGATACAGCATTAAATCCAATGTACCACAGTCGGTTGCATATAGAATACACCACATACGTTGACCATAACAGGATGAAATTCCCCGAGATAACAAACAGAAAATGACAGATTTTCTGCGGCTCTCCATCTCAGGGTCTCTGGGACCACCCCCATGGCTGGGACCCCGGAGTCTCCTGCGAGCTCTGCTGGCCACTAAAATGTATCTGACGGTGGGAGCATTGAGCAGCAGGATCAGAACAAATGGGACAAAAGGGGTGAGTATATAATGAAGGAGTTCGATTATTGCCCAGACTGTTGAACCAACAACACCATCTCGTCTACAACAAAACCAGGGATCGTTGTCGAGGTAATATTTACCCGTTAACATAAAATACCAGAAAATATCCTTTAAACAGCTCAGCACAGTCACTGTTCCCAGAACCACAGCCGCTGTTCTCTCGGTGCAATATTTGGTTTTCAGCTTCTGGCAACAAATGGCCACAAATCAATGGAAGGTGAAAGTGACGGTGAACCAGACAGAGCAGTCTGTGGCTGCATACAGCAGGACGGCGTGGATATTACACACAGGAATGGACATCACGAAATGGAAGTGACTCGAAAAACGAACTGGAATTTGCCTCAATATCAGGTCGAGGATAACGACCTGTAGATCCGCTGCTGCCATGGCCACCAGGTAACGAGTGAACATTTGGAGAGACCGCACTTTCCCCGAGTCAGGATCACAATCGTCAGTAGGTTAACTGTAAGGCAAGGACATAACAGGAATGTTATACATCATGCTGGGACCCAGTGTAAATATTAGTACCATCTCTGGAAAACCTGTAAACATTAGGACCGTGTCTGGAGTCTCTGTTGCTATTAGCACAGTCTCTGGTTCCTCTGTTGCTATTTGCACAGTCTCCAGGTCCCCTGTAAATAATAAAACTATCTCTGCACCCTGTGTAAACATCAGCACCTTCTCTGGACCTGCTGTCATTATTAGCACTGTCTCTGCATAACCTGTACCTATTATTTCTTTATCTAGATCCCCTCTAAATATTAGTGTTATGTCTATAATGTACTTATGAATGACTCCACGAGGCAATGTGTTGTACTCAAACTGTAGTGACCTTGGTCTTTTATTCCAAACTCCAGAGTCGGCACAAACATGGTGTGCGGCCTTTTATACTGGGAGCTGCCACCAGGGCAGGAAACCCCTGGTCTCCACCAGTTGCACCTTTTAGTGGTGCCAGCATGGAAATACACAATGCAAACCTTATTGATAATACATCAGGTAACCAAGTCTCCATCTTATGTAACCACACAGTGACTACACAGAGAGTACATCCATAGTCTGCATATACAACAATTAGTACCATCTTTTAATCCTCTGTAAATATTACCACTTTCTCTGGATCCTGTGTAAATATTAACAGCTCCTCTGTACAATCTCTAGATTCTCTGTTAATACTAGTACCTACTCAGGATTCCATGAAAATATGTCTCTAGATCCACTAAATATAAATGCAATTTATGTAATTCTTGTAAATATTAGTACCACCTCTGGACCCCTGTAAATTATAATAACGTCTCAGTAAATATTAGTACCGTCACTGGATCCTCTGTTAATAATTTTTAAACTTTTAATGTATACATTCATGGGATGTGGGCATCGCCAGCAAGGCCAGCATTTATTCCCATCCCGAATTGCCCTTGGGAAGGTTGTGGTGGGTCTTCTACTTGAACCGCTGCAGTCCATGTGGTGAAGGTACTCCCACAGTGCTGTTAGGGAGGGAGTTCCAGGATTGTGACCCAGTGACTATGAAGGAACGGCCGATATATTTCCAAGTCAGGATGGTGTGTGACTGGGAGGGGAACCTGCAGGTGATGGTTTTCCCATGCGCCTGCTGCCCTTGTCGTTCTAGGTGGTGGAGGTCGCGGGTTTGGGAGGTGCTGCTGAAAAAGCCTTGTTGAGTTGCTGCAGTGCATCTTGTAGATGGTGCACACTGCAGCCACGGTGCACCGGTGGTGGAGGGAGTGAATGTTTAAGGTGGTGGATGGGGGGCCGATCAAGCGGCTGCTTTGTCCTGGATGGTCAAACTTCTTGAGTGTTGTTTGAGTTCTACTCATTTAGGCCAGTGGAAAATATTGCAGCACACTCCTGACTTGTGCCTTGTAGATGGTGGAAAGGCTTTGGGGAGTCAGGAGGTGAGACAGTCTGTGTAGAATACCCAGCCTCTGACCTGCTCTTTTAGCCACAGTATTTATGTGGCTGGTCCAGTTAAATTTCTGCTCAATGATGACCCCCAGGATGTTGATGGTGGGGGATTCAGCTGTTGAATGCCAAGAGGAGGTGGTTAGACTGTCTCTTGTTGGAGATAGTCATTGCCTGGCACTTGTGTGGTGCAAATGTAACTTGCCAGTTATCAGCCCAAGCCTGAATGTTCTCCAGGTCTTGCCGCATGTGGGTACGGACTGTGAATGGACTGAGCACTGTGCAGTCATCAGTGAACTTCCCCATTTCTGATGTAGGGAAGGTTATTGATGAAGGACACTGCCCCGAGGAACTCCTGCAACAATGTTTTGGGGCTGTGATGATCCAACAACCAGAACCATCTTCCTTTGTGCTCGGTATGACTCCAAACAGTGGAGAGTTTTCCCTGATTCCCATTGACCAGTTTTACTGGGGCTCTTTGATGCCACACTTGGTCAAATGTTGACTTGATGTCGAGGGCAGTCACTCTCACTCTCACCTCTGCATTTCAGCTCTTTTGTCCATGTTTGGACCGAGGCTAATGAGTCTCTAGACCCTCTGTAAGTGTTGGTAAAGTCTCAGGACCCTCTGTAAGTGTTAGTACAGTCTCTGGACCCTCGAAGTGTTGGTACAGTCTCTGGCCTCTCTAAGTGTTGGTACAGTCTCTGGACCCTCTAAGTGTTGGTACAGTCTCTGGCCTCTCTAAGTGTTGGTACAGTCTCTGGACCCTCTCAGTGTTAGTACAGTCTCTGGACCCTCTAAGTGTTGGTACAGCCTGTGGACCCACTGTAAGTGTTGGTACAGTCTCAGTGCCCTCTTTAAGTGTTAGTACAGTCTCAGGACCCCCTGTAAGTATTGGTACAGTCTCTGGATTCGCTTGTGGAATCCGTGCTGACTGCTCTATTATACTTTCAGTTTCTAGGGGCTAGAAATTCAAAGATTAGCAGCTCCTGTTAGCGCCAGATGGGAGCATGAATGGGCATTGCAGAGAGCAAAATTCACCAGAACCCCCCCTGTGTTTGGGCTCATTCGAAAGGAAACTTAATTTGGGACTATCTATCGAAAAGTTTGGAACTCTAAAGTGCTTATGCAAGAAACTACGAACTTTAATAGCGTTATGAACTTTTACAAGACAAATTCAAGCCTGTGGACAGACCTATGGAACAAAAGAAGCCCATTTGATTATTGGAACTGTCTGGGTGTGAGAACTGAGCTAACCTGTCTGGAAGAATGAGTATTTGGAAATCTTCCTCCACAAGAGACATTACCATCATAGTATCACCCAGAGATAGCTCCCCATCAACATGGGTCTGGACAAACCATTTCAGCATATACATCAGGAAGAGGCCCAATCCAGCCTGTATGCGAAAGACTAAGCACAAAAGGTCATTGCAATTACCAAACTAATTTTTCCATCAGGAAACAGTTTTTCGAAGATCAACCCACCCAAGACATATCAACTTTAACGAACCCGACAAAATATTACAAAGAAGAACCAAGCCCGACAAAATGATAGAAAGGATTGTGAACAGATTGGGCGGCAAGATTAGAACACTGAAATCGTATAACTGGCCACTGTTTTCAACAGAGGTTGGAGAGACGAGAAGACGAAGAGAGAGAGAGGGGGAGAGAGGTGGTCGCTACTACCTCATCAAGACAAGGAGAGAAACCAACGTGACAGTTGTAAAACTAACTTCTCCAGCCTCGAAGTCTTGAAGTCCTGAAGGAAGGAAGAACATCACCATCTACCATTAACTATCAAAAGGATTGGTAAACATAAGTCCCTGCCCTGGAGTCTAACCGAGCTAGAATTAGGTATTGGGAGGTGGGAGGTATAATTTTACTGCAACCCCCTTTGAATGTGTAGTGTATGGTACTTTATTACAGTGATTCTAAGTTTGACCTTGTACCTTTCCTTGTCTTGTTCTTTATTAGAGTGATTGTAAGTTTGGCCGTGTATTTTCTTACTAGAGTAATAAGCCTGTATTACATTCACTGTAATAAAACCAAAGTTCTTTGCATCAAACCAGTGTCCTCTGCACTTTTGTCACCCGCCCCCAAATAAATCCAGAGTGCAGAACCCAAGGGAGGGGGAGCGATTCGAAACCGCTCAAGTTGGTCAGAAGGGAACCTGACCCCTCAGAGACCACAAACACCACCCCCTCCCCCCTCCCCTTACAAAATGACGACTGCGGCAGGACTCTGTTACACGGGGTGTGATGTGGAGATTGCTGGTTTGGGGCAAAGAACCAAAATGGAAGAGACGATTTCCTCCTATGTGTATAAGAAAGTGAATGTAACTAAGGAATGGGTGCTTAGTCGATTGCGCGCTGAGCGTCCAGCTGACGCTGCAGCCCAGTGGACAGCAAGTAAAGATCACAAAGAAGCAGTAGAGAAAGCAATTTGGTTGGTCTGTCGACAGCAACAGGTCTAACTGCTAGACAGAATGAATGAAACATTGCAGGCAGGGTTATGGGAATGTGCAGAGAGCTACCAGGAAAGGGTTGTGTCAGAAGAAAGATTATCAGGAGAACTCCGTCAGCTAAAACAGGAAAGGACCCAAATAATGGAAAGGTTTAAAAACAGTCAGGGCTATTTTTAATGTCAGGTTACCGAGGCCAAAAGTAATGAAAAGTCACTGAGGGAGGAAAGCACTCGCTTCACCCTACAAGTAAAAGAGCTCCAGGAAAGATTAAAAGATGTGCAAGCAGCGTATAAAATAGCTAGCACTAATGGGTTTGAATCAGGAGACCACGGTCCCTGCCAGCAACAAATTAAAAGTTTAAACCTTGCTCTGTCCAAGGCAATAGGCATGGTATGCCTAATAAGCCCGGGTACGCCCCAGGTAAACCTGGAAGAGAAGGAAGAAACAACCCGGCCACCACCTGTGGCACCAGTGACTACACCGGTGCAGCAGCAGGGGGGGCAAATCAGTTGCGGGCCGGACAGGGATAGTCAACCACCACCACCTGTGGCACTGAGTTTCAGCTCGGCTTGGACGCAGGGAAGAGAGGGAGGCGAGCCAGAACAGGGAGAGCCAGAACCAGGGCCAATGTGCCCGGTCCAGCAACAGAAGTTTGGCCCGCCCACTCTTAACGGGGGTCTCGGGCCCCTGGAAAGTCAGTTTGTGGCCCCCACACTCCCCACCAGCTTAGGGCCATGATAAGCCACCTGGGAAAGCTAACTCCAAAGGGAGACCCCTCGGTTCACTTTGTGGAAGTGGAACAGGCCGGGAATATTAATGGGTGCGATGATGCAGAAATGGCAAAGATGCTTCTCCTATCTCGAGACAGCAAACTGGACCAGTTCCTCTCTACTGAGAGCAAAAGAGGACAGAAAACACTTGCTGCCATCCAGAAAGACATTTTAGAAGCTATGGGCTGCAATGACGGGAGTCCCTTCTCGAGAGTAGAGAAAACGGTGCAGCTCACAGGAGAACCCCCACAGGCTTTCGCAGACCGACTGTGGCCGGTGTACAAAAGCACGTGTAGTGGGGGCATAGACAGAGATCACTTAAACCCGGACAAATTAGCACACTGACTCCGAAGCCTAGTAGCTAACGGTTTACCCAGAATAAGACCCAAGGCTGAGGCTTGGTTCGATCCCAGAGATTCCCAAGTCACAGAACAGGGCAGCTGACCCTAGCTTACAGAAACGGCAGAGGGACAGAGGAGCACCCACAAAAGGGAAGGGTTCACGAAATCCGACCTAACCAAGACAAGAGAGAATGGCATCACGAGGGGGGCAACTCCTCCGATACAAAACGTCCCCGTGTTGGGTGCGGAAAGAGTGGGCACTGGAGAAGGGATTGTAAAAATCCTTGGATAGAGCAGGAAAGAGTTCTCCAGCCCCTGCCCAAAAGACCGAGACAGATAAACCAGTCCCTCCCCACTCATTCGACACCTTTTTAACTGCACTCCGAGCCATGTTAGATGGCCCTGGAAAGGTAGCCACCGCCACTGCTACCGAGATCCCATCTGCCCCCTCCCAACCAAAACCATGACTAGGACAGGCACAGCCCATCCACCTGTGTGCCCTCGAGTATGGTGCATGGGGGAGACCGACCGTACAGATGGAAGTGGAAAAGGTGAAAGGGACTTACCTGTTGGACACCGTGCCTCAAGCACCCTTGTCTCTGCAACTAACCCCGCCGCCTCACCTCTGTCTAACGGGGTCCCCTACAGCTTGGTGGGTTTCACGGGCACTGAACAGACTGGTTCATTCTCCGTTCCACTCTCCATTCATTTTGGTACACTCCACACTAAGTGGACTTGTGTCCTGATGAAGTGGGAGCAGGAAGGGAGAGGGATCCTGGGGGCTGACTTCATCCTAGGCCACGGGATCCTGGTGGATTTAAGAAACCACTGTCTTTGGGGGTCAGTCTGTATGGGACAGGAGAGTGAGGTGATGGTTATCCCAAGAAAACAGCGAAAAGGGACGGTGTGCACCATGAAACCAAAGGAGGGTTACGACCTTGAATCACTGGTCAGTAACACCCCTGTAGAATATCAAGAGTATGTGAGGAAAAATCTTGCAGCTTTTGCCACTCACAAACATGACTGCGGGAGAATAAATGGGGTCGAGGTTAGCAAAGATGGGGACCCCATGACCCGACCACGGAAACAGTACAACTTCCCCAGGGAGGCGGTGGCAGACATGGAAACAGCCTTGGGTTTGCTGGTTAAACAGAGGGTATTGAGACCAATGGCTACCCATGTGAACTCTCCAATTTGGCCGGTTAAGAAACCGGAAAACTCCTGGAGAGCCACGGTGGACTATCGAGTACTCAATCGTAACATCCCCGCCTGTGCACCCACTGTTGCTGCTGTCGCCGACCTCATTGGAAGTATCCCAGCCTCCGCGACCACCTTCACGGTGCTGGATATTTCCAACGGGTTCTGGTCCATACCTTTAAGAAGGGAAGATCAGTACAAGTTTGCTTTTACCTTTAAAGGGCAGCAATACACTTGGAACTGTCTCCCTCAAGGGCTTCCACAACAGCCCCAGTATTTTCCATCAATGTATGGCCAACTGTTTAAAGTGTTTCAGCAGACCCCAGCAATTATTACAGTATGTAGATGACCTGCTCCTGTTCACCGATGAGGGGGAGGAGCATGGCCCACTGCTGGCTGAGCTGCTGGAGCTGCTGAAAGAAGAGGGATTTAAAGTAAACCCCAAGAAGGCACAGATCGACCTGAAGGAAGTAAAATTCCTGGGCCTGGCTGTGTGCACTGGAGAAAGGGCCAATGACAAAGCTAGAAGGGAAGCAGTGCAGAAGTTACCCGCCCCCAACACAGTAACAGGAGTAAGATCTTTTCTAGGGCTAACCGGGTACTGCAGAGATCTCATTGAGGATTATGCAGCCACAGCAGCCCCTCTGCTCCGACTCCTACACAAGGGAGTGGAGTGGGAATGGGACAAAGGTTACGAGGCAGCATTTATCCAACTCAAGAAAGACCTGCAGACCGCGCCAGCTCTAGGGGCCATAGATGGGGGTAAAGAGTTTTTCCTGGAGGTAGCAGCCAGTGCGGACAGCCTGAGTGCAGTACTGCTCCAAGAGCGGCACGGCCGGCTGAGACCAGTGGTCTACTCCTCCAGGATACTCACAGACGTGGAGAAGGGATACTCCAACTGTGAGCGGCACCTCCTAGCCACTCACTGGGCTGTGAAAAGATCACTGATCTTCACAGGGTATCCCCTATCACACTCCTTACCCACCATACGCCCACCCAAATGTTCCTGGACGGGAGAATTAAGGACGGGACAGTGAGCAGTGCCCGCATTGCTCGCTGGACCCTGCTCCTCTCTCAAATGGACCTAAAGGTAAAGGGTCTCTGCGACCAACATGATTTATCCAGGGACTGCCCACCGGTAATCCATAGAAGGGGTATTGGAAATTGACATAGGCTTTCGGGCTGGGTTACACCCCACAGGCCGAGAGATCAATGTAGACGGTTCAAGCACAGTATCTGCGGGTGAACGACTCACAGGCTGCGGAGTTTATGACCCCAAGGCAGGCACGGCCCTGGCGATTAAACTCCCAGCACTATGAGCGCCCAGCACGCTGAACTGTCTGCGGTGGTGTCACACACCCCGAAGAATTCCCTAGTCCATACACGATTTGCTCGGACAGTATGTTCACATGCAATTCGTGTATGGAGTACCTGGCTATCTGGTCCCGCCGCGGATACACATCCGCAGACGGGAGACCCCTGGCAATTAAACCCCTACTGGAAAAGATTATGAAAGCCGTAGGGAACAAAGGGAATATCTACATAAATAAGGTGAAGGCACATTCCACCACAGAAACCCGTAGCGAGGGAAACCAGCAGGCTGACATGTTAGCCAAGCAAGGGGCCCGCACAGGGAAGCTCTGGGATCCACACAACTCAGGACCCATAGCAGCAGTCAGGGGCAGGATAGGGATGGCAGGGAAGGCAGGGATAGCTGTGCCCCCGGACCTAAAAACGGTTCAGACCCAAGACCCCGTCCTCAAAACTGTCCTGAAGACGCTAGCAAAAGGGGAGAGGGTAGACGGCCCGTACAGCACCGCAGCAATTGCCATTAAAGAAGGCAATGGGTAGTACCGTAAGAACACTGGAGAGAATTCCTCCAGCTGGCCCACGAGGGTCCTGGAGCAGGACACCCCCGACCTGAGACCACTTGGCAACGAGTAGAACAGGCAGGGTGGTGGCCGGGACTCAGGGAAGATGTCCGCGAATTCTGCGCTAGCTGTCTGGTGTGCGCGGCCAACAACCCTGACCCCCAGAAAAGAAAGATGTCTACAGGACATATCAGGAGAGTAGAGGGACCCTGGGAGTCGATCCAGATTGATTACATCGGGCCCCTACCCACTGCCCAGGGAGGTTACAAATACTGCCTAGTATTAGTGGACGTATTCACCAAATGGGTGGAAGCCTTCCCATGCCGAACAGCCACTGCCCTGGGAAAAGCCAGGATCCTGGTCAGAGAAGTGTTCCCTCGATGGGGATGACCACAATATGTGGAGTCCGACCAAGGGAGTCACTTCACCGGGCAGGTGATGCAGGAGACCCTTAAGGTACTCGGCATCAAAGGGAAATGGCATGTCACCCACAACCCGCAGCCATCCAGGCCTGTGGAGCGTTTAAATCGCACCGTCAAAGAAAGGCTGCGCAAAGAGACAAGGACTCACCCAAGAGATGGGTAGAGGTCCTACCACTAGTCCTCATGGGGATCTGGGCCAGCCAGTCAAAGAGCACGGGGTACTCCTCGTACGAGCTCATGACTGGCAGAGCCATGCGAACCCCCACCCATGTGTTAGCCCCGGTACTCATGGAAGGTCAGCTTAGGGAAGCGAGCTGGGACAGTTTTGTCAGGAATCTGTATGAACACCTTAAACAGATTCACTGGCAGGCTGCTAACAACATGGGAAAACAGCATCGGAGCAACCGACTGCTGCTAGAACCCCGCAAGCACCATGAGTGGGAAATAGGGGACCAGGTTATGGTACGGAACTACGCGAGAGTAGGGGTCTTTGAGGCACTGTACATGGGACCGTACCACATTGTCGACAAGGCAAGCCCCATGGTCTATGCCATAAAATTGCCCCGCCGAACATAGTGGTTCCACATAAATCAGTGTAAACTTTACAACCCAGGGGCACCCAGCCGGTAGCCTCGGGCAACAAGGGACCCCCAGAAGGGATAGTGGTGGACCAGCCACCAAGTGAGAGTCCCCAGTCCATAGCCCTCAGCCAGGCAGAACCCCCGGGGGAAGAAATGAACCAGGCAGCCACCCCCAAAGGAGCGATGTGCTGCAGCACCGGAGGGGACGTTCCCCCGATAGTGTGGGACTCAAACCCACGTCCAGTCAGGGTACTTAGGGTTAGACGTTGCAGACCGACCTATCACCTACCTCGCTGGACACCCGGCGGGAGAAGAAGAAAGAGAGAAGGCAGGAATTAACCTGGCCTCCCGGAGACGGGTGAGAGATGTACATATATAGTGATGTGAATTTAAGGATGTTTAGCGATATGAATTTAAGTATGTTTAGTGAATAAGTTTAGAATAGTGTAAGATTTATCTGTGTAATGATAAATATATATGTATTAGTTACCGGGGTAAGGAAAAGAATCTACCTGTGCAGCTGTTAAAAGAAGCACAGGCCAGGTAACACCCGGGAGTAAGAAGAATCTACCGGTATGGCTATTAAGGAAGCACCGGTGAGATAACAAGCAGAGCGGCTATGAGATAAAAATAAAAGCAGAAATCAGTCCACAAGGAACTGAATAAGACAGCCGGTCAATTAAAGACCATGAACCCAACTTGGAACTCGTTCACCTTTGTCCAGCCAGAGAACTTTCTCAGGGCTAGACAATCTGTTTTATGTGCCCCTACAGGAAAGAGAGCAGCATGAGAAGGCTCCTGTTCCTGCTCACCCTGATAAGGAAGAGCTGTGGCGACTGAGGAGACGTGGAAGAATCCCTTATTTACGGGTGTTCAGGAGGAAGAGTACCCATCGTAACCGCTGGAGGTGGCCCCCGAGATGTGGAAGAACTCGCCGTTTATGCCCATGAGGGAAGATGGTCAGGGTGGCTGGGATCTAATTCTACCCGCTACTCCAGCCAGGAAGGTTTTACCTACGGGGAGGCCTCACTTCCATGTCCCCGGATGCGGATCATCGCTGCCCGAGTCAGTGTTACAGAGGGGAAACGTGTAGGTTTGTTTGACTTGCAAAGGAAACATTCCCCTGGGAAGATGGTGGTGGCTCAGAAAACTCAGCAAGTACGCATGGGACCAGGAATCGGACTGGGAAAGACTCGGAAATGATACGTACCGCACCATCACGGGGACAAATTGTGTTGGGACAAACGGTGAGAATCCGAACAAGGAATTTATGTTTGCATGTGAGGATCAGAGAATATTTGTCCCGCAGGCATATCGATCGTCTTCGCCAGGCAATGGCATGATGAAGGGGAAGGGATGGGGTGGGATTCTAGCCTACACGGATGTGCGGTCCCACAATCCCCACTCCCAATTAACGCCACCGAACTAAGAGCACACATTAAGAAACCCCTGCCCACAACCCCACCAATACGCACAGTAATAGAAAGGTATCCTACCACCACCAAGGGACCTGGCAACGGATTAGTATTGGTACCGACCAAAAAGGTGTTATATCAGGGGGTACATTATGCAGCAGCGACAGTAATATTAAACCTTACCGAGGTACACCTGACTGCATGGTGCCCGAAGGAAACAGAGCGCTATACTGTTGTGTAATGAGAGAGGATTAATTAGCAATCTCGTTGTGCGAGGCCCCTTGGGGAAGAGTGACCATAATATGGTGGAATTCTACATTAGGATGGAGAATGAAACAGTTAATTCAGAGACCATGGTCCAGAACTTAAAGAAGGGTAACTTTGAAGGTATGAGGCGTGAATTGGCTAGGATAGATTGGCAAATGATACTTAAAGGGTTGACAGTGGATGGGCAATGGCAGACATTTAGAGACCGCATGGATGAACTACAACAATTGTACATCCCTGTCTGGCGTAAAAACAAAAAAGGGAAGTGGCTCAACCATGGCTATCAAGGGAAATCAGGGATAGTATTAAAGCCAAGGAAGTGGCATACAAATTGGCCAGAAATAGCAGCGAACCCGGGGACTGGGAGAAATTTAGAACTCAGCAGAGGAGGACAAAGGGTTTGATTAGGACAGGGAAAATAGAGTACGAGAGGAAGCTTGCAGGGAACATTAAAACGGACTGCAAAAGCTTCTATAGATATGAAAAGAGAAAAAGGTTAGTAAAGATAAATGTAGGTCCCCTGCCGTCAGAATCAGGGAAGTCATAACGGGGAACAAAGAAATGGTAGACCAATTGAACAAGTACTTTGGTTCGGTATTCACTAAGGAGGACACAAACAACCTTCCGGATATAAAAGGGGTCAGAGGGTCGAGTAAGAAGGAGGAACTGAGGGAAATCCTTATTAGTCGGGAAATTATGTTGGGGAAATTGATGGGATTGAAGGCCGATATATCCCCAGGGCCTAATGGTCTGCATCCCAGAGTACTAAAGGAGGTGGCCTTTGAAATAGCGGATGCGTTGACAGTCATTTTCCAACATTCCATTGACTCTGGATCAGTTCCTATCGAGTGGAGGGTAGCCAATGTAACCCCACTTTTTAAAAAAGGAGGGAGAGAGAAAACAGGGAAATATAGACCTATCAGCCTGACATCGGTAGTGGGTAAAATGATGGAATCAATTATTAAGGATGTCATAGCAGCGCATTTGGAAAGAGGTGACATGATAGGTCCAAGTCAGCATGGATTTGTGAAAGGGCTTGACAAATCTTCTGGAATTTTTTGAGGATATTTCCAGTAGAGTGGACAAGGGAGAACCGTTGATGTGGTGTATTTGGACTTTCAGAAGGCTTTCGACAAGATCCCACACAAGAGATTAATGTGCAAAGTTAAAGCACATGGGATTGGGGGTAGTGTGCTGACGTGGATTGAGAACTGGTTGGCAGACAGGAAGCAAAGAGTAGGAGTAAATGGGTACTTTTCAGAATGGCAGGCAGTGACTTGTGGGGTACTGCAAGGTTCTGTGCTGGGGCCCCAGCTGTTTACATTGTACTTTAATGATTTAGACGAGGGGATTAAATGTAGTATCTCCAAATTTGCGGATGACACTAAGTTGGGTGGCAGTGTGAGCTGCGAGGAGGATGCTATGGGGCTGCAGAGTGACTTGGATAGGTTAGGTGAGTGGGGAAATGCATGGCAGATGAAGTATAATGTGGATAAATGTGAGGTTATACACTTTGGTGGTAAAAACAGAGAGACAGACTATTATCTGAATGGTGACAGATTAGGAAAAGGGGAGGTGCAATGAGACCTGGGTGTCATAGTACATCAGTCATTGAAGGTTGGCATGCAGGTACAGCAGGCGGTTAAGAAAGCAAATGGCATGTTGGCCTTCATAGCGAGGGGATTTGAGTACAGGGGCAGGGAGGTGTTACTACAATTGTACAGGGCCTTGGTGAGGCCACACCTGGAGTATTGTGTACAGTTTTGGTCTCCTAACTTGAGGAAGGACATTCGTGCTATTGAGGGTGTGCAGCGAAGGTTCACCAGACTGATTCCCGGGATGGCGGGACTGACATATCAAGAAAGACTGGATCAACTGGGCTTGTATTCACTGGAGTTCAGAAGAATGAGAGGGGATCTCAAAGAAACGTTTAAAATTCTGATGGGTTCAGACAGGTTAGATGCAGCAAGAATGTTCTCAATGTTGGGGAAGTCCAGAACCAGGGGTCACAGTCTAAGGATAAGGGGTAAGCTATTTAGAACCGAGATGAGGAGAAACTTCTTCACCCAGAGAGTGGTGAACCTGTGGAATTCTCTACCACAGAAAGTTGTTGAGGCCAATTCACTAAATATATTCAAAAAGGAGTTCGATGTAGTTCTTACTACTCGGGGGATCAAGGGGTATGGCGAGAAAGCAGGAATGGGGTACTGAGGTTGCATGTTCAGCCATGAACTCATTGAATGGTGGTGCAGGCTCGAAGGGCCGAATGGCCTGCTCCTGCACCTATTTTCTATGTTTCTATGTTTCTATACCAGGCCCTACGTGGAGACATGTTCAAGAAATGTTATGAGTTAGACTTTGGAAATGTAGACAAAGGAGACCTATACACCCTAAATGCTAGCGACACCATGGACTCAGGGAAACCTAGAAGGAGAACCATAAACGACGTTTTCACGACCTACAATACAGCATCCTCTGTAATAAATAGCCCAGATGACATAGAGCTGCAAACACAGATAAACAGTTTAAAGACCCAACTGAGAAAAATCCTGAAAGAAGAATACCATAGTAGGATCAGAACTACATGAGGACTGGGCGATGACTGTCCATTTAAAAGAAATAGTAGCTGAGCTGGAAAAACATGCACAGACAGTGAATGCACTTATACGGGAGGATAGAAACGCTTCTGACCAGGCTGCACAGAACGAGGTGTGCGTGCTATATGGGGTATGGTTGTTGGGCGAGGGCCACAACAACCTGGAGGATTTAAAATGAGGTGTAGTCTCCTCTTGGATCAGGAACAAGCAACTCGCAGCCCTCCACCCGTACAGCAATTCACTAAGCCCGTGCCAGCTCCGCCTAGCCTCTGAAGCCTACCCTGTCCCAGTAGACTGTGGGAAATCTAACCACACTATTATGGGAATAGTATTCAGGATGCTGGTCATGGGTGGGACAGCCTGACCCGCACCGGTATACCGGGTGGAGAACATTGGAGTTATTCAGTGGGGTGCACATATTCATTTCACAGCGGTCCCACCCTATGTCATAAAGTGGGAACACGCTGTAACGGGTACTGACCTCTCCGGGTGTCGGAGCCGGGGTGCACACGTAATACTGTGTCCCCGGTACTTCAGTGCCCATTCAAAGTCACAGTGTGGGGTTAAAGCTGCTGGTGCACAGCCTATTAACTGCACCATGGAGGTAATGACACAAGCCCAGGTCCCTCCACAGGTAGCATACATAGGGGCTGGGACATATTGTGTCACCACCATGGGTCCCACTACCAACATGGACACTTCTGGTGTCCGGAAAGTGCCAGCGGTTTTTGCTTCAAACCTGAGGCATCAGTTCAAGTGGCCCAGGAACGGATTGTCCCCATTCCTGAACCCTCCACTGTCCACCGCACTGTGAAGGAAAACATTACAAACCTGCAGGATTATGTTGTACATTTTGGCTATGCAATTCCCCCTCTACCCGAACATCTTACCGCTCTGCTGAAAGGCTTAATTATCTCACAAAAACACTTCTATACTCGAGAACAGAAAACCATTGAGATCGGGAAAAAGATTCTTGAGATCACCATTCCGCCTTGGTGGGACCTTTTCAAAAATATTGAGGTCCCAGTCTGGATCCGAATCGCTTCCCACACTTTCGTTATTTGTCAACTCGCGATTATACTTTATTTATGGTGTCTCACTTGCTGAGTGAAATGCAGAGGCCGTCAGGTCAGGCACCAAAGGATGCTCTACGCTCCTTGACCAAACTTGGGAATCGCGCAGGGAGGGGTGACACCATACTACCATGTTTAATTTGTGTTTGATTTTATCTGCTGTAAACTGCAACATCACGAGTGTTGTAAGAGTGTTATTTAAATGTTTTGACGATGTAACTTTATTTTACTGAACTTAAAACGTGTTTGACTATGGACCTTTATACTATTTGAAAATGTGTTACTATGTCTTTTGATTTTACTTTACTTGAAGTTGTGTATGACTGTATCCTGTTATTTTACTGTGGAAACCCAGTAAAAGAGGGACATCATACCCTCTCTATGCTATAACCGAATTGTAACGACTGTATTCGCCTGGATATTGCATTGCATTTCAACGGCAGATGCAGGGTAATGTTTCGCCAGTATAAATGGAGGGAAGATTGACTCTCTGGAGCAGGAATTTTGCTTACCTTGATTGACACTCAAGGAGTGTAGAGTGTCAACAGGGGGGACTGCAGAGAGCAAAATTCACCAGAAACCCCCCCTCCCCCCGTGTTTGGGCTCATTCGAAAGGAAATTTAATTTGGGACTATCTACCGAAAAGTTTGGAACTCTAAAGTGCTTATGGAAGAAACTACGAACTTAAATAGAATTATGAACTTTTACAAGACAAATTCAAGCCTGTGGGCGGACCTATGGAACAAAAGAAGCCCATTTGATTATTGGAACTGTCTGGGTGTGAGAACTGAGTTAACCTGTCTGGAAGAATGAGTATTTGGAAATCTTCCTCCACAAGAGACATTACCATCATAGTATCACCCAGAGATAATTCCCCATCAACATGGGTCTGGACAAACCATTTCAGCATATACATCAGGAAGAGGCCCAATCCAGCCTGTATGCGAAAGACTAAGCACAAAAGGACATTGCAATTACCAAACTAATTTTTCCATCAGGAAACAGTTTTTCGAAGATCAACCCACCCAAGACATATCAACTTTAACGAGCCCGACAAAATATTACAAAGAAGAACCAAGCCCGCCAAAATGATACAAAGGATTGTGAACAGATTGGGCGGCAAGATTAGAACACTGAAATCGTATAACTGGCCACTGTTTTCAACAGAGGTTGGAGAGACGAGAAGACGAAGAGAGAGAGTGGGGGAGAGAGGTGGTCGCTACTACCTCATCAAGACAAGGAGAGAAACCAACGTGACAGTTGTAAAACTAACTTCTCCAGCCTCGAAGTCCTGAAGGAAGGAAGAACATCACCATCTACCATTAACTATCAAAAGGATTGGTAAACATAAGTCCCTGCCCTGGAGTCTAACCGAGCTAGAATTAGGTATTGGGAGGTGGGAGGTATAATTTTACTGCAACCCCCTTTGAATGTGTAGTGTATGGTACTTTATTACAGTGATTCTAAGTTTGACCTTGTACCTTTCCTTGTCTTGTTCTTTATTAGAGTGATTGTAAGTTTGGCCGTGTATTTTCTTACGAGAGTAATAAGCCTGTATTACTTTGACTGTAATAAAACCAAAGTTCTTTGCATCAAACCAGTGTCCTCTGCACTTTTGTCACACCCCCCAAATAAATCCAGAGTGCAGAACCCAAGGGAGGGGGAGCGATTCGAAACCGCTCAAGTTGGTCAGAAGGGAACCTGACCCCCTCATAGAGACCACAAACAACACCCACCTCCCACCTCCCCTTACAGCGTGAAGGGGTTTAGCGCCCAGGCGTGGCGAATGCAGCAACGGCCACGAACTTCAGTGCCGGTTTAGCCCTGGTGCTAACTCTTAGTGCCTGGGCTTCTCGTGCCTCGCAGATCGTGACATCATAAAGTGCGCAGTGCCCGTTACCGCCCAGGATGTAAAATTGACTTTTGCCCCTGAATGTATCGCCTTGCGTCACAACGTCAACACGGGGATGTGTTGTGAAGTCGCTGGCTGCTTGGGTAATTAAAGAGAATAGTTTCCAGCCAGTGCAATCTTTATTATTTGCACTAATCTGGTGCCTGCACAAAGTTTTTTATTGTTTCATGGGTGCAAGATGTCCCAGCCCTCCTACTTCTCCTATTATGCTGACCCTTGGTGACATCATCGAAAAAACACAACATCACTTTCCAAATGCACATTGTCGACACCCAGCCCTACCTCACCTCCACCTCTCTCGACCCTCCACTGTCTCTCAATTGTAATACAAGCATAGAGATTGACAGCACGGAAGGAGGCCAAATTGTACCCTGCACTTTCTGTACTCCTCTAGAGTTTCTGCAGTATTGAGCCCTCAGTATCTGTCATAAGCCTCTGTTTTTTTCTTTATCATACCCTGTATATCCCTTGACATCCAGGGGGCTCTAGATGTTAGTCCCACACTTTTTCTTTAAAGGAACATACTTGCTCTAAACCCTAAGGATCTCCTCCTTGAATGCCTCCCACTGCTCTGACACTGATTTACCTCCCAGTAGCTGTTTCCAGTCCATTTTGGCTAAATCCCTTCTTAGCTGAGCAAAATTTGGCTTTTCCTCAATTGAGAACTTTTATTCCTGGTCTATCTTTGTCCTTTTCCATAACTACCCTAAATCTAACTGAATTATCATCAATATCTAAAAAATGCTCTCCGACAGATACCCCTTCCACCTCTCCCAGCTTCATTCCCTAAAACTAACTCCAGAACCGCCCCCTCCTTTGTTTGTCTTGTAATATAATGGTTAACAAAGTTCTCCTGAATGCATTTTAGGAATTCCGCCTCCTCTATACCCTTCAAACTAATTTTATACCAGTTACTATTAGGATAGCTGTAATCCCCTACTATTACTGCCCAAAAGTGTTTGCACCTCTCAGCAATTTGCCGACATATTTGCACTTCTCTCTCCCTCTGACTGTTTGGGGGTCGATAGTACACTCCCAGTAGTGTGATCACCCCTCTTTGTTTTTCAATTCAACCCATATAACATCAGTTGATGACCCCTCTAACATATCATCCCTCCTCACAGCTATAATTGTTTCTTTAATCAATACTGCGACCCCACCCTCCTTTTTTACCCCCCTCTCTATCCCGTCTGAAAACCCTGTAACCAGGAATGTTGAGCTGCCATACCTGCCCTTCTTTCAGCCATGTCTCAGTAATAGCTATAATATCGTACTCCCAAGTGTCTATCTGTGCTCTCAGCTCATCTGCCTTATTCCCTGTATTCCTTGCATTGAAGTATATACCATTTAGCACTGCCAAACTTCCTTGTTGTCTATTTTCCAGCCCTTGTTTCCTCTGTCTTCCAAATTCACTTTCTACTTTTCTGCTTTCCAACTCCTGTTTTGCTTCTCTCCCTTCAAATCTACTCTCCGGTTCCCACCCCCCTGCCAAGATAGTTTAAACCCTCCCCAATGGTACTAGCAACCCCTCCCCCCCCACCGCACGATGATATTGGTCCCGGCTCTGTTGAGGTGCAACCCATCCGGCCTGTACAGGTCCCACTTCCCCCGGAAACGATCCCAATGCCTCAGGAATCTAAAGCCCTCCCTCCTGCACCATCTCTCCAGCCACGCATTCAGCTGCTCTAACCTCCTGTTTCTGTCCTCACTAGCTCGTGGCACCGGAAGTAATTCACACTCCTAGCTCCCTAAAATCTGCCTGCAGGACCTAATCCCTCTTTCTGCCTATGTCATTGACACTGATATGGACCCCGACCTCTGACTGTTCTCCCTCTCACCGTAGAATGCACTGCAGATGTTCGGTCACACCCTTGGTCCCTCTTTAAATATTAGCACTGTCTCCTATTGCCCCTGTAATTACAAGTAATGTAATTGTCTGTAATTATCACATTATTAGTTTATTATTGTTACATTTTCTACTTCCCCTGTAAATATCAATACATTATCAGCTTCCCCTGTAAGAACATAACAACAGCAGAAATAGGAGCAGGAGTAGGCCATACGGCCCCTTGAGCCTGCTCCGCCATTCAATAAGATCACGGCTGATCATCGACCTCAACTCCACTTTCCCGCCCAATCCCCATATCCCTCAATTCCCTGAGACCCTAAAAATCTACCGATCTCAGCCTTGAATATATTCAGAGAATCAGCATCCACAGCCCTCTGGGGCAGAGAATACTAAAGATTCACAACCCTCTGAGTGAAGAAATTCCTCCTCATCTCTGGCTTAAATGGCCGACCCTTTATCCTCAGACTGTGCCCTCTCCTTCTAGACACTCCAGCCTTGGGAAACAACCTCTCAGCATCTCAGTACATTCTCTGTCCCCTGTAAATATCAGTACATTCTCTGTGTCCCCTGTAAATATCAGTACATTCTCTGTCCCCTGTAAATATCAGTACATTCTCTGCCCCCTGGAAATATCAGTACATTCTCTATGTCCCCTGTAAATATCAGTACATTCTCTGTCCCCTGTAAATATCAGTACATTCTCTGCCCCCTGTAAATATCAGTACATTCTCTGTCCCCTGTAAATATCAGTACATTCTCTGTGTCTCCTGTAAATATCAGTACATTCTCTGTCCCCTGTAAATATCAGTACATTCTCTATGTCCCCTGTAAATATCAGTACATTCTATGTCCCCTGTAAATATCAGTACATTCTCTGTTCCCTGTAAGTATCAGTACATTCTCTGTCCCCTGTAAATATCAGTATATTCTCTGTGTACCCTGTAAATATCAGTACATTCTCTGCTACCCTGAAATATCAGTACATTCTCTGTGTCCCCTGTAAATATCAGTTCATTCTCTGTCCCCTGTAAATATCAGTACTTTCTCTGTGTCCCCTGTAAATATCAGTACAATCTCTATGTCCCCTGTAAATATCAGTACATTCTCTATGTCCCCTGTAAATGTCAGTACATTCTATGTCCCCTGTAAATATCAGTACATTTTCTGTTCCCTGTAAGTATCAGTACATTCTCTGTCCCCTGTAAATATCAGTATATTCTCTGTGTCCCCTGTAAATATCAGTACATTCTCTGCTACCCTGAAATATCAGTGCATTCTCTGTGTCTCCTGTAAATATCAGTACATTCTCTGTCCCCTGTAAATATCAGGACATTCTTTGTGTCCCCCGTAAATCATAATCATCATAGGCAGTCCCTCAGAATCGAGGAAGACATGCTTCCACTCTTAACATGAGTTCTTAGGTGGCTGTACAATCCAATACGAGAACCAGTCTCTGTCGCAGGTGGGACAGATAGTCATTGACGGAAGGGTTGGGTGGGACTGGTTTGCCGCACGCTCTTTCCGCTGCCTGCGCTTGGTTTCTGCATGCTCTCGGCGATGAGACTCGAGGTGCTCAGTGCCCTCCTGAATGAACTTCCTCCACTGAGGGCGGTCTTTGGCCAGGGACTCCCAGATGTCAGTGGGGATGTTGCACTTCATCAGGGAGGCTTTGAGGGTGTCCTTGCAACATTTCCTCTGCCCACCTTTGGCTCGTTTGCCGTGAAGGAGTTCCAAGTAGAGCGCTTGCTGTGGGAGTCTCGTGTCTGGCGTGCGGACAATGTGGTCTGCCCAGTGGAGCTGATCAAGTGTGTTCAGTGCTTCAATGCTGGGGATGTTGGCCTGGTCAAGGACGGTAACGTTGGTGCATCTGTCATCACAGGGTATTTGCAGGATCTTGCGGAGATATCGTTGGTGGTATTTCTCCAGCGACTTGAGGTGTCTACTGTATATGGTCCATGCCTCTGAGCCATACAGGAGGGTGTGTATTAATACAGCCCTGTGGACCATGAGCTTGGTGGCAGTTTTGAGGGCCTGGTCTTCAAACACTCTTTTCCTCAGGCAGCCGAAGGCTGCACTAGCACACTGGAAGCGGTGTTGAATCTCATTGTCAATGTCGACTCTTGTTGATAAGAGGCTCCCGAGGTATGGAAAATGGTCCACGTTGTCCAGGGCCGTGCCGTGGATCTTGATGACTGGGGTACAGTGCTGTGCGGTGAGGACAGGCTGGTGGAGGATCTTTGTCTTGCGGATGTTTAGAGTAAGGCCCATGCTTTCGTACGCCTCAATAAATACGTTGACAATGACTTGGAGTTTCAGCATCTGTATGTGCGCAGACGCAGGTGTCATCCGTGTACTGTAGTTCGATGACAGAGGTTGGGGTGGTCTTGGACCTGGCCTGGAGATGGCGAAGGTTGAACAGCTTCCCACTGGTTCTGTAGTTTAGTTCCACTCCAGCGGGGAGCTTGTTGACTGTGAGGTGGAGCATGGCAGCGAGGAAGATTGAGAAGAAGTTTGGGGCGAGGACGCAGCCCTATTTGACCCGGGTCCGGACATGGATTGGGTCTGTAATAGATCCGTTGGTAAGGATCACGGACTGCATGTCGTCGTGCAGCAGGCAGAGGATGGTGATGAACTTTTGGGAGCATCTGAAACGGAGGAGGACACATTATTGACCCTTTTGGTTGACAGTGTCAAAGGCCTTTGTAAGTCATAGAAAGCCACGTTTAAGGGCTGGCGCTGCTCCCTGCATTTTTCTTGCAGCTGCCGTGCTGTAAAAATCATGTCCGTTGTGCCCCGTAGGGGACGAAATCAGCACTGTGACACCGGGAGGAGCTTCTCGGCCACAGGGAGAAGACGGTTGAGGAGGCAATATTCTCTGCTAACCTGTAAATATCAGTACATTGTCCCCTGTAAATATCAGTACATTCTCTATGTCCGCTGTAAATATCAGTACATTCTCTATGTCCCCTGTAAATATCAGTACATTCTCTATGTCCCCTGTAAATATCAGTACATTCTCTATGTCCCCTGTAAATATCAGTACATTCTCTATGTCCCCTGTAAATATCAGTACATTCTCTGCTAACCTGTAAATATCAGTATATTCTCTATGTCCCCTGTAAATATCAGCACATTCTCTATGTCCCCTGTTAATATCAGTACATTCTCTATGTCCCCTGTAAATATAAGTACATTCTCTGCTAACCTGTAAATATCAGTACATTCTCTATGTCCCCTGTAAATATCAGTACATTCTCTATGTCCCCTGTAAATATCAGTACATTCTCTGCTAACCTGTAAATATCAGTATATTCTCTGTGTCCCCTGTAAATATCAGTCCATTCTTAGCATCCTCTGTAAATATCGGTACGTTCTCTGCTACGCTGTAAATAGAAACATAGAAAATAGGTGCAGGAGTAGGCCATTCAGCCCTTCAAGCCTGCACACCATTCAATAAGATCATGACTGATCAGTCACCTCAGTGCCCTTTTCCTGCCTTCTCTCCATATCACTTGATTCCTTTAGCCATAAGGGCCATATCCAACTCCCACTTGAATATATCTAATGAACTGGCATCAACAACTCTCTGCGGAAGAGAATTCCACATGTTAGCAACTCTCTGAGTGAAGAAGCTTCTCCTCATCTCAGTCCTAAATGGCCTACCCCTTATCCTTAGACTGTGACCCCTGGTTCTGGACTCCCACAACATCGGGAACATTCTTCCTGCATCTAACCTGTCCAGTCCCATCAGAATTTTATATTTTTTGATGAAATACCCTCTCATTCTTCTAAACTCCAGTGAATACAGGCCCAGTCGATCCAGTCTCTCTCCATACGTCAGTCCTGCCATCCTGGGCATCAGTCTGGTGAACCTTCGCTGCACTCCCTCAATAGCAAGAACTTCCTTCCTCAGATTAGGAGAACAAAATTGAACACAATATTCCAGATGAGGCCTCACCAAGGCCCTGTACAGCTGCAGTAAGATCTCCCTGCTCCTATAATCAAATCCCCTAGCTATGAAGACCAACATGCCATTTGCCTTCTTCAATGCCTGCTGCACCTGATTGCCAACCTTCAATGACTGATGTACCATGACACCCAGGTCTCATTGCACCTCCCTTTTTCCTAATCTGCTGCCATTCAGATAATATTCTGCTTTCACGTTTTTGCCACCAAAATGGATAACCTCACATTTATCCACATTATACTGCATCTGCCATGCATTTGCCCACTCACCTAACCTGTCCAAGTCACCCTGCAGCCTTTTAGCATTCCCCTCACAGCTTTTCACCACCATAACATCGCCCATCTCCGTCCCCTGCCTCAGCTTATTCACTGCTGAAGTCCTTATCCATGCCTAAGGCGTGAGACTGCCTCCTGGAACACAGTGTCCAGGTAACTCTCCCCCTCCCTGATGTGTCGCAGTGCCTGAAGCTCGGACCCCAGCTCATCAACACGAAGCCAAAGTTCCTCGAGTTGCCAACACTTGCTGCAGATGTGGTCGCCGTGGATCACACTGGTGTCCACCAGCTCCCACACGCTGCATCTGCAACACATCACCCACCCCGCCATCTCGAGTGTATTTTAGTTAATGAATTAGGTTGTCAAGTTTGAAATATCAAATTATGTTTGTATAGTTTTTAATCTGGAATCACGGCTCTTTCATTCATTCAAATTTGATCCATGGTCAGGGACAGGAGGGTGTGACTACGAGTGAGGCAGGTATGGGGACTCAGGAGGTAGTGATGGAGGAGCCTCAGCCCTTGCTCTTGTCCATAAGGTTCGAGGCTCTTGCTCCCTGTGTGGACGAGAGCAGGGACTGCAGGGAGGATGAGCAAACTGACCACTGCACCATGGTACAGGGGCCATTCAAGTGGGGGGAGTAAAAAGAAATGTAGTAGTAGTGGGGGATAGATAAAGTTCTCTGCAGCCGAGAGCATGAGTCCCGAAGGCTGTGTTGCCTGCCCAGTGCCAGGGTTAAGGGCATCTTCTCTGGGCTGGAGAGGAAGTTGGAGTCGGAGGGGGAAGATCCAGTTGTCGTGGTCTACGTGGGTACCAACGACATTGGTAGGACAAAGAAAGAGGGAGTGTGAGCAGCTAGGGACTAAAAAGCAGAACCACAAAGGTAATACTCTCTGGATTACTACCTGAGCCACGAGCAAATTTGCATCGGGTAAATAAGATCAGAGAGTTAAACACGTGGCTCAAAGATTGGTCAGGGAGAAATGGGTTTTGATTCATGGGGCACTGGCACCAATACTGGGATAAGAGGGAGCAGTTCCTTTGGGATGGGCTTCACTTGAACCAGGCTGAGACTAGTGTCCTGCTGAATTGAATAACTCGGGCTGTAGAGAGGGTTTAAAACTAAATAGTGGGGGGCGGGGTTGGGGGAGAGGCGGGGCCGTGGGGGGTGTTCAGGTGAGGGGTAATGTAAAAAGTCAAAGGGAAAGTGCAGGGTAGCAATAGGGATAATGATGACCAGAAGGCGACAGGAAGGGACAGAACGGATAAACATAAGAGTGCAACAGAAAGTAGTCGGGATAAATGGTTAAAAGAAAAAAATTAAAAGCTCTTTATCTAAATGCACGCAGCATTCGTAACAAGATAGATGAGTTGATGGCACAAATAGAAATAAATGGGTTTGATCTGATAGCCATTACAGAGACGTGGTTGCAAGGTGACCAGGACTGGGAACTGAATATTCAGGGGTATTTGACATTTCGTAAGGACAGACAGAAAGGAGAAGGAGGTGGGTTAGCTCTGTTAGTAAGGGATGAGATCAGTAGTGAGAAATGCAGTAGTGAGAAATGATATTGGCTCGGAAGATCAAGATGTAGAATCAGTTTAGGTGGAGATAAGAAATAGTAAGGGAAAGAAGTCACTGGTGGGAGTGGCCAGAAAACCTCGGGAGGACAATTGGGCAAGCCACAGCCATTCCACCAAAGTCGGCAGCCACTCCCCCGCAGCGTGGCCGCCGATATTCGGGGGTTACAGGCCTGAAGGAGAGCGGCAATTTCAGCCCCTAAACTTAAAGAAAGGCAATTATGAAGGTATGAAGACAGAGTCGGCTAAAGTGGACTGGGAAAATAGATTAAAGGGATGTAATCAATCCGGACCAGAGGTGTTATCTGCTTTGAGTTTGAAGTGAGGCTTTTGAGCTCTGCTATAATTAAAAGGTTAAGAAGGGCTCTCAGGACTCAAATGAATTAACGGGCTGTTTGCAGTGATCAGCGTTTAGATCGCTTAATAGGCAGTTGAGACAGTGCTGAGAATAACATGTTGACTTTGCAAGAACTACCCGAGGTAAGCTGCGTGACTTAGAAATGGAACCACAGAGGCCCAGGAGCGTGGTAAAGCAGAACAATGGGGCAGAAGTAAACCGTTAACGGGATACCACCGGGCCTGAGCAAAGGTCAGGCTAACAACAATAGATTGTGGCCACATCAGTCAGGTGCTTCTTCCGGTAATGGAAGCGGTACCTTAATGTTACGCAAGCTCGGCATAAAACAGAGGCGAGTGACTTTATGTGACGCGGAAGGAAGTAACTAATCAGCCACTGTGCAAGTGGGCTTTAGGCTAATCAAATTGTGCCAGACGATCGTGCACAAGGTTGTGCATGTATGTTTAAGTGTATAAAAGGTTGTTTGAAACTACATATTGTTGGACGGTGACCTGGCTAGACCTGAAGCCGGTCACCCCACACCGGTGGGAATAAAGATTGCTTGAATCTTCGAACACTGACCTGGTATCGAGTGTTTATTTTAAATACTCCACTTCAGAGTTTGATTAGTTTATTTAATAAATCTCCTCTTATTATTTTAAATATAGTAATCTCATTTCTAATCTCATTATCAGATGTCCCGTCCACCTTTTCTGTCTCCCTGCTAAATACTGAAGCAAAGTAATTATTTAATATTTCTGCCGTCTCGCTATTGCTGCCTGTGGTATTATCCTCCCCATCCTTCAGTGGTCCTATTCCCACCCTGACCTTCCTTTTTTTTATTGACGTGCCTGTAAAATATTTTACTATTTTTTAAATGTGCCTTGCTAATTTAGTTTCATAGTTCCTCTTTGTCTTCCTAATTGTGTTTTTTTTTACTTCCTCCTAATCTCTTCATATTCTCCTTTATCATGCTCTCCCCTGCTATCCATGTGCTTAATGTATGTCTCTTTCCTTACCCTCAATTTTTCCACAGTGTCTCATTAGTGTCTCATGGATTCTATTTCTGTCTTGCTGATAAATGAATCACTTTTTTCGAATGCCATTATGTTATCCCTAATAAGTACAGCTACTACACCTCCCCCTATTCTCCTCTCTATCTTTTTTAAATATGTTATATATTGCAAGGTGTAATCCTTATTTTTCTGTTGCCATGTCTCATTGAAACATAGAAACATAGAAAATAGGTGCATGAGTAGGCCATGCAGCCCTTCAAGCCTGCACCACCATTCAATAAGATCATGGCTGATCATTCACATCAGTACCCCTTTCCTGCTTTCCCTCCATACTCCTTGATCCCTTTAGCTATAAGGGCCATATCTACCTCCCTCTTGAATATATCCAATGAACTGGCATCAACAACTCTCTGCGGTAAGGAATTCCACAGGTTAACAACTCTCAGAGTGAAGAAGTTTCTCCTCATCTCAGTCCTAAATGGCTTACCCCTTATCCTTAGATTATGTCCCCTGATTCTGGACTTCCCCAAAATCTGGAACATTCTGCCGACATCTAACCTGTCCAGTCCCATCAGTATTTTATATTTTTCTATGAGATCCCCTCTCATTCTTCTAAACTCCAGTGAATACAGGCCCAGTCGATCCAGTCTCTCCTCATATGTCAGTCCTGCCATCTACCCGGGAATCAGTCTGGTGAACCTTCGCTGCACTCCCTCAATAGCAAGAACATCCATCCTCAGATTAGGAGACCAAAACTGAACACAATATTCCAGGTGAGGCCTCACTAAGCCCCTGCACAACTGCAGTAAGACCTCCCTGCTCCTATACTCAAATCCCCTAGTTATGAAGGCCAACATGCCATTTGCCTTCTTCACCGCCTGCTGTACCTGCATGCCAACTTTCAATGACTGATGTACCATGGCACCCAGGTCTCGTTGCACCTCCCCTTTTACTAATCTGCCGCCATTCAGATAATATTCTGCCTTTGTGTTTTTGTCACCAAAATGGATAACCTCACATTTATCCACATTATACTGCATCTGCCACGCGTTTGCCCATTCACCTAACCTGTGCAAGTCACCCTGCAGCCTTTTAGCATTCTCCTCAAAGCTCACACCACCACCCAGCTTAGTGTCATCTACAAACTTGGAGATATTACACTCAATTCTCCCATCCAAATCATTAATGTATATTGTAAATAGTTGGGATCCCAGCACTGAGCCCTACGGCACCCCACTAGTCACTGCCTGCCATTCTGAAAAGGACCCATTTATCCCGACTCTCTGCTTCCTGTCCACCAACCAGTTCTCCATCCACATTAGTACACTACCCACAATACCATGTGCATTAATTTTGCACACCAATCTCTTGTGTGGGATCTTGTCAAAAGCCTTTTGAAAGTCCAAATACACCACATCCACTGGTTTTCCCTTGTCCACTCTACCAGTTACATCCTCAAAAAATTCTAGAAGATTTGTCAAGCAGGATTTCCCTTTCATAAATCCATGCTGACTTGGACCGATCTCGTCACTCCTTTCCAAATGTGCTGCTATTTCATCTTTAATAATTGATTCCAACATTTTCCCCACTACCGATGTCACGTTAACCGGTCTATAATTACCCATTTTCTCTCTCCCTCCTTTCTTAAAAAGTGGCATTACATTAGCTATCCTCCAGTCCATAGGAACTGATCCAGAGTCGATAAACTTGGAAAATGATCACCAATGCATCCACTATTTCTAGGGCTACTTCCTTAAATACTCTGGGATGCAGGCCATCAGGCCCCGGGGATTTATCGGCCTTCAATCCCATCAATTTCCAGAACACAATTTACTATTAATAAGGATTCCCTTCAATTCCTCATTCTCTCTTGACCCTCGGTCTCCTAGTATTTCCGGAAGGTTATTTGTGTCTTCCTTTTTGAACCAAAGTATTTGTTTAACTGGTCCGCCATTTCTTTGTTCCCCATTATAAATTCACCTGAATCTGACTGCGAGGGACCTACGTTTGTTTTCATTAATCTTTTTCTCGTCACATATTTATGGATATGTCTCAGTAATCCTTATTATGTCTGGTTCCTCGCAATGCATGATTTCAATGCATGTTACAGTATTTGAATCCTTTGTATAATAACCTATTCTTACTCTAAGTATAGTTACTCTAAACACTAGATTTGTTTTGCTGCTGATTAATCAACTTTGTCAACATGCTCTTAAGAATCTGTGCATCATTAGTGCTGAATTTTACGATCTGTCTATTAGACAGGATGGATATTGGGCTGTGGTTATTGATTATTCTACTTCTGCAGCTGATTAATTTTGACAGACCAGTTTATCTATCATTCTGAGTCTCTACACAGGTTACCGGCAGCGATCTCTGCCCCTAGCTCAATGAGGTTTGTCCCTGCAAGAGACACGTATAACTAAAGAACCTACGTCATGGATTTTTATAATACAGAGATCAATCTGGGGGAGTAAACAACACTAATAAACTCTGAATAATGCTTTGATAAATAAATTACTTCAATATCTGCAATGTTATGAAAGACCTGATGACTGTGATTAATTATTGTTCGTTACAGAGAATTACACAGGCCGAGACATTGGCTTCGTTAGCACCTCCTGTTACTGCATCTATCTAACCACTTACCGACTGGGTGTGGCAAGACGGAATCATAGAAGCACAGAATCATTGAATTTACAGCACGGAAGGAGGTCATTTCGGCCCATCGTGTCCGCGCCGGCCGACTAAGAGCTTTCCAGCCTAATCCCACTTTCCAGTTCTTGGTCCGTAGCCCTGTAGGTAATGGCAATTCAAATGCACCGCCAAGTACTTTTTAAATGTGGTGAGGGTTTCTGCCTCTACCACCCTTTCAGGCAGTGAGTTCCAGACCCTCACCACCCTCTGGGTAAAGACATTTCCCCTCAAATCCCCTCTATACCTCCCCCCCAATTACTTTAAAAATATGGGCCCTGGTTGTTGACCCCTCTGCTAAGGGAATCAGGTCCTTCTTATCCACTCTATCCAGGCCCCTCATAATTGTATACACCTCAATCAGGTCTCCCCTCAGCCTCCTCTGTTCCAAAGAAAACAGACCCAGCATCTCCAATCTTTCCTCACAACAAAAATTCTCCAGTCCAGGCAACATTCTTGTAAATCTGCTCTGCACCCTTTCCAATGTAATCACATGTTTCCTGTAATGTGGTGACCAGAACTACACACAGTACTATCTGTGGACCTGCACTCCAAGCTCCCTTTGTCCCTCTACACTTTTCACTGTCCCACCATTTAACGTTTATTCCCTTGCCTTATTAGACCTCCCCAAATGCATTACCTCACACACTTATCCGGATTGAATACAATTTGCCACTGTTCTGCCCATCTGACCAGTACATTGATATCTTCCTGCAGTCTACAGCTTTCTTCTTCATTACTGAGATGAACGACACCCGGTAACTTCAGCGGGATGTTTGCGGCAGTGAAGATCGTGATGTCATTGCCATGCACATTGCACCGGCAACATCCCGGACCGAAACTTGGGTACCGCCCCCTGAGCATCGTCGGGCGAGAAACATCGGCAGCTGCAGGAGGCGTGGATTGGGAGATCAGGAGCTTTGGGGGCGAAACATCAAGGTGAGGCGGCCGAAGTAAGTAAGGAAATTTCAACAGTGGTGTTGCTCATTGTTTCAGATTCCTCTTCGGCCGCGATCTATCAGCCCGGGCTTCAGGCTGGATGGGATGGATCGGGAGGATCGGGATGGATCAGGAGGATCAGGATGAATCAGGGTGGATTGGGCAGGATCGGGATGGATTGGGCTGGATCGGGATGGATCGGGACGGGTTGGGATGGATCAGGGTGGATCGACTGGATTGGGACGAGTCGGACTGGAACGGGCCGGATCGGGCAGGATCGGGATGGATTGGGCCGGATCGGGGCGGATTTGGATGAATCAGACTGGAGCGGGCCGGATCGGGCAGGATCGGGACAGATCGGGATGGATCGGGACAAATCGGGGCGGATCGGGGGGATCGGGCATGATCGGGATGGATCGGGATGGATCGGGGCGGATCGGGCTGGATCGGGGCGGATCGGGCTGGATCGGGCCGGATCGGGATGGATTGGGGCGGATCGGGAGGGATCGGGAAGGGTCGGGAGGATCGGGATGGATTGGGCCGGATCGGGCCAGATCGGGGCTGCCCTCAGGAGCCAGCTCATCGGTCCCAGTGCAGAGCCAGCAGCGATGGCCTTTCCCTTTAAGGGAGGGAGGAGCCTGTGAAGGTGACAGCGTTGTTCGGCCCATTGGGCTGCACTGCACCACTACCACCCCGCCTGCGTCCTGTTGCGCTCTAGGAAGAAAGTTGAGGGTTTGATTTAACGTTCCACTTCCTTCCTGGAGCACAAACACAGTTTCTTTAAAGTTGAAAATCATTAGTGCCTGCTGCTCATTTTCTCAACTTTCAAATTTCTCCCCCATAGAATTTACAGACCATCAGCCCAACTGGTCAATGCCAATGTTTGTGCTCCACATCAGCCTCCTTCCAGCACTCTTCATCTAACCCTATCACCATATACCTTTATTCCTTTCTCCCTCATGTACCTAGTTTCCTCTTAAATGCTTCGATGTGATTGGCCTCTATTACTCCAGGTATATCGAGTTCCACATTTTAACCACTCTCTGAGTAAAGAAATTGATCGTGAATTGCTTATTGTATTGACCAATGACTGTCTTATACTGATGCTCTCCACTTTTGGTGTGGTGGAGTAATTCGGCTCCTTCGTGCCTCCCATTGGTGCCTGGTGGGGTCGCCAGCAGGGTGCTGAGAGACCAGTGACCGGGTGCAGCAAGTTCAGCAATGCTGGCAGACTTCAGTGCCGGTTTAGCACTGGCACGAACTCTCACCGCCTGGGCCTCCAGCGCCTCGCAGATCGTGACGTCATAAAGTGCTCAGCACCCCGTTACCGCCCGGGATGTGAGATTACCTCCTGCCCGCTGCTGTATCGCCGGGCATCAACAACGGCAGGAAGAGGAGGTGATGTCAACATGGCTGGCTGCTTGGGGAGCGCTAATTAAAGGGAATGGCTTTCAGGTCAGCCAACCTTTATGATCTGCACCAGTCTGGTGCCTGCTGAAAGTTTTTGCTGTTTCACTGGTGCAAAATGTCCAAGCTCTCCACTGTGTGGGAGTACTTGGGGCAGTAATGGCTGTCACGCAGGTTACCTTGCAATATAGAATTCCCGACAAGTAGATTGTGCACCATCATAGGCTCTACCCTTTAAGCTTGGGAAGCAACCTCTGATACCGTTAGCAATGAGCTACAAATTATTCAGCGCTCTGCCGTCACCACCCCACTCTTGGACTTTAGCGCCCGAAGAGGAGTTTATAGCAACTGATTTCGTGCTCCAGTTCCCTCGGAGCACCAAAGCTGAATTTCCTGACACTACTTTGCAAAAGTTAACGTCCAAATTGGGGCGCGACAGAATTTCTAGCCCTTGGACCTCCACAATTGGGCAAATCATCTTTCTGTCAACCCGATCGGACCCCTTCATAGTATTAAAGACCTTGATAAGGTCAGTGCTCAGCCTTCTCTTTTCTAGAGAAAAGGGTCCCAGCCTGTTCAGTCTATCCTGGTAGTTAAAATCTCTCAGTTCTACTTTCATCCTTGAAAAATATTTTGTGCCATCTCCAGTCCTCAACATTCTTTTTGTAATATGGAGACCAGAACTGTCACAGTGTGCCTGCCCAGTGTGGTCTCACCAAGATTCGATTTAAGTTTAATATAACCCCCCTCTGCTTTTCAATTCTATTCCTCTGGAAATGAACCCCAGTGCTTTGTTTGCATTTTTTAAATTGTTTTGTTAACCTGTGTTGCAACTTTAAATGATTTGTGGCTGATGTGGGAATGAGGGCTGCCTTTTCATGGGACGCCAGCACCAGTTCTAGGACAGGAAGGAGCTGGGAAAGTGGGGTTGAGGCCAGGATCAGATCAGCCATGATCTTATTGAATGGCGGAGCAGGCTCGAAGGGCCAAATGCCCTACTCCTGCTCTTATTTATTTTTTTCTTATAGAGCTGTACCGATGGTAAGGGCTCCACTTTAACCGGGATGGGACCCATGTCCAAGCGGAAAGGGTAAATAGGGAGGTGGCAAAAGCTTTAAACTAGTAAGAAGTGGGGAGGGATCTACAAGAAATGGAACCAGCCTAACTATAAATAAAACAGGAAAAAAGAACACAGGAAAGAATAAAGTAAGGGAGGACATTGATGGCAAGGGAATTAATAGAGTTACAGAACAGGAATCTAAAAAGATGGTTAAACATAAAGTGAGAGGAAATCCTATTAAAAATGAGTTAAACTGCCTGTACAGCATTGCACACAGTGTCCATAATAAAACAGGGGAGCTGAAGGCAATCATACGTTGTGAGGAAGCAGACATAGTAGGGACTTCTGAGACATGGCTCCAGAAAAATCAGGACTGGGAATTAAACATTGCAGGGTACAACATATTTAGAAAAGATACAGCGGGAAAAAGGGGAGGTGGAGGAGCAGTACTTATTAGGGATAACATAATGGCAGTAGAAAAAGTGACGCAGCTATCAGAAAGACAGAAATGGAATCCATGTGGATAGAGATAAAAGATAATAAAGGATCAATCACACTAATAGGTGTAGTCTACAGACTACCTAATAGTGAAAGGGAAGTGGAGGAAGAAATATGTAGACAAATTAGGGAAATGAGTAAAAATCATAGAATAATAATCCTGGTGAATTTCAACTACCCCGATATTAATTGGACAGAAGAGGTAGGTAAAGGGGATAATGGAATAGAGTTCATACAATGTGTACAGGACTCCTTTCTAACCCAATATATAAAAAGCCCAACAAGGAAGGAGTCACTATTAAATCCAGTAATGTAGAATGAACCAGAGCTGATAAGAGAAGTAAAAGTAGGAGAACATCGAGGCAATAGTGTCCATAATATAACATGCTTTAAGATGATAATTGAGAAGGACATAAATCTGACGAAAACCAGGGTAATAGATTGGAGAAAAGCTGAGGAACTGTGAAATTAAATTATCAAGGAACATAAAACAGAGTAAAATATTTTACAGGAACATCAGTAAAAAAGGAAGGTTGGGATGGGAATAGGGCCATTAAGGGATAGACAGGATGATACACAGGTAAAGATAGAGAGATGGTAGAAATATTAAATAATTATTTTGCTTCAGTATTTACCAGGAAGATGGAACAGGTGGACATGACATTGGATCGCAAGACCAGACCAGAGCGGGGGTTTGAAAAGGCAGCATAGTTCGGGAGGGGCCAGGGATAGGAAGGAGCCGGAGATCGGGAGGAGCCGGATATCAGGAGGACCCGGATATCAGGAGGAGCTGGGGATCGGGAGGAAATCGGGACCAGGAGCCGGAGATCAGGAGGAATGAACTGCAGCAGCGACAGGAGTAAGGGACAAAAAGTAAAAAGAATCAAAATCGAAGTTGACGTCACAGCCAAGCACGTAAGTGATTGGCTGGTGGATTGGTGACTATTTTTCTTTTCTTTAAAAAACCTTGGGCATTGGTGTAAGTTAGGAACTGCAATCGAATAGATCAGTGATCTTTATTATCCAAGGAGAACTAATTAATTAAATCAGCTGTTTGCTGAGTAGCGGCTGGGTGTGTTTTGCTAAGGTTTAGAGTTTAGTTCTACTCGATAGTTCCGAGTGCAACTAGAGGGATGGCAGGGCAGCTTAGTCCCGTGGATTGCACATCCTGTGGCGTGTGGGAAATCCTGGATGCTTGGCGCAGCTGGGACGACCACGTGTGCAGGAGGTGTCTCCAGCTGCACCAACTCCAGCTCCGTGTTTTGGAGCTTGATCGGCGGCAGGAGTCACTGTGGTGCATCCGTGAGACTGAGAGAGACGTGGATAGCACGTTTCTAGAGGTGGTCACCCCGCAGCTTAAGAGTGTGCAGGCAGATAGGGATTGTGTGACCGCCGGACAGAAGAGGAGGACTAGGCAGCTAGGGCAGGTGTCCCCTGAGTACATCTCGCTCTCCAACTGGTATTCTGCTCTGAGTACCGGTGAGGGTGATGGTGTCTCTGGGGAGTGCAGTCAGAGCTAAATCCACGGCACCACGGGTGGCTCAGCTGCACAGGGGGGCGGAAGAAGAATGGAAGAGCAATAGTGGTAGGGAATTCGACAGTCAGGGGAGCAGATAGGCGTTTCTGTGGCCGCAGACGTGACTCCAGGATGGTATGTTACCTCCCTGGTGCCAGGGTCAAGGATGTCACGAGCTGCTGCAGGACATTCTGGGGGCAGAGGGTGAACAGCCAGAGGTCATGGTCCATATCAGGACTAATGACATAGGTAGAAAGAGGGACGAGGTCCTCCAGGCAGAGTTTAGGGAGCTAGGAGAGAGATTAAAAAGCAGGACCTCAAAGGTAGTAATCTCAGGATTACTCCCGGTGCCACGAGCAAGTGAGTACAGAAATAGGAGGATAGAGCAGATGAATACATGGCTGGAGAGATGGTGCAGGAGGGAGGGCTTTAGTTTCCTGAGGCATTGGGATGGCTTTTGGGGGAGGTGGGACCTGTACAAGCCGGACGGGTTGCGCCTCAACAGAGCCGGGACCAATATTCTTGACGGGGGCGGCGAGGGGTTGCTAGTGCTGTTGGGGAGGGTTTAAACTAGCTTAGCAGGGGGATGGGAACCTGAAAATAGATTCAGTAGGGAGGAGAGAAAAGCTGGAATTAGAAATTAAATATAATGAAAGTGAGTTTGAAGGAGGCAGGAAACAAGCAGGAAAAAAGGGTAAAAAAAACAAATTTAAAGGCACTTTGTCTAAATGCATGTAGCATTCGTAACAAAATAGATGAGTTGACGGTACAAATAGAGACAAATGGGTATGATCTGATAGCCATTACAGGGGCGTGGTTGCAAGGTGACCAGGACTGGGAATTAAATATTATGGGGTAATTGACAATCCGGAAGGACAGACAGAAAGGAAAAGGAGGTGGGGTAGCTCTATTGATAAAGGATGGAATCACTGCAATAGCGAGAAACGATAGTGGCTCAAATGATCAGGATGTTGAAACAGTTTGGGTGGAGATAAGAAATAATAAAGGGAAAAAGTCACTGGTGGGCATAGTCTATAGGCCCCCTAACAGTAGCAATTCTGTTGGTCGGAGTATAAACCAGGAAATAGTGGGGGCTTGTAAGAAGGGGACAGCAATAATCATGGGTGATTTTAAACTCCATATTGATTGGACAAATCAAATTGATCAGGGTAGCCTTGAGGAAGTGCATAAGGGATGGGTTCCTTGAGCAGTATGTAACGGAACCAACCAGGGGCAGGCTATCTTAGATCTGGTCCTGTGCAATGAGACAGGATTAATAAACAATCTCCAAGTAAAGGATTCCCATGGAAGGAGTGATCATAGCACAACTGAATTTCAAATTCAGATGGACAGTGAGGAAGTGGGATCTCAAACCAGCATACTGAGCTTAAATAAAGGAGACTATGAACATATGAGGGCAGAGTTGGCTAAAGTGGACTGGAAAAATAGATTAAAGTGTAGGATGGTTGATGGATAGTGGTGTACATTTTAGGAGATATTTCACAACTCTCAAGAAAAATATATTCCAGTGAGGAGGAAAGGGTGCAAGAGAAAAGATAGCCATCCAATTAAAAACAAGGGCATACAAAGTGGCCAAAACTAGTGGGAGGACAGAAGACTGGGAAGCTTTTAAAAGCCAGCAAACAATGACTAAAAAAATGATTAAGAAAGGGAAGATAGACTATGAAAGTAAACTAGCACAAAATATAAAAGCAGATAGCAAGAGTTTCTATAAGTATATAAAAAGGAAAAGAGTGGCTAAAGTAAATGTTGGTCCCTTAGAGGACAAGATCGGGGAACATGGAGATGGCAGAAACTCTGAACAAATATTTTGTATCAGTCTTTACGGTAGAGGACAATAACAATATCCCAAAAGTGAATAGTCAAGGTGCTGTAGCGGGGGAGGAACTTAACACAATCACAATCACTAAGGAGGTGGTACTCAGTAAGATAATGAGACTGAAAGCAAATAAATCCCCTGGACCTGGTGGCTTGCATCTTAGGATCTTAAGAGAAGTAGCGGCAGGGATAGTGAATGCATTGGTTGTAATTTACCAAAATTCCCTGGATTCTGGGGCGATCCCAGTAGATTGGAAAACTGCAAATGTAATGCCCCTATTTAAAAAATGAGGCAGACAAAAATCAGGAAACTATAGACCAGTTAGCCTAACATCCGTGGTTGGAAAATGTTGGAGTCCATTATTAAAGAAGCAGTAGCAGGATATTGGGAAAAGCATAATTCGGTCAGGCAGAGTCAGCATGGATTTATGAAGGGGAAGTCACGTTTGACAAATTTTCTGGAATTATTTGAGGATGTAACGAACAAGGTGGATAAAGGGGAACCAGTGGATGTGATGTATTTGGACTTCCAGAAGGCATTTGACAAGGTGCCACCTAAAAGGTTACTGCACAAGATAAAAGTTCACGGGGTTGGGGGTAATATATTAGCATGGATAGAGGATTAGCCAACTAACAGAAAACAGAGAGTCATGATAAATGGTTCATTCTCTGGTTGACAATCAGAAACTAGTGGGGTGCCATGGGGATCAGTGCTGGGACCCCAACTATTTACAATCTATATTAACGACTTGGAAGAAGGGACTGAGTGTAACGTAGCCAAGTTTGCTGATGATACAAAGATGGGAGGAAAAGCAATGTGTGAGGAGGACACAAAAAATCTGCAAAAGGACATAGACAGGCTAAGTGAGTGGGCAAAAATTTGGCAGATGGAATATAATGTTGAAAAGTTGAGGTCATGCACTTTGGCAGAAAAAAATCAAAGAGCAAGTTATTATTTAAATGGAGAAAAATTGCAAAGTACAGTGGGACCTGAGGATACTTGTGCATGAAACATAAAAGGTTAGTGTTATGTCTTGGATAAAGAGTTAGACTAAATACTGCAAGCTCAAAGTAGGTGTGATAGTAGTCTTTTATTAAAGATCTCTGAGTGCCTCTGCAGCCTATGAGGCCTTCTTATATACACGTGCTCCCAAGAGATTGTGGGATCCCTTGGGACTCCAGGGGATAAGCCCTCTGGTGGTTATACATGGTAATTATAGGTTTACATACATAACACTCCCCCCTGTATGGAGAGAAGGCAGGAGCGGGGTACTGAAGTTGCATGATCAGCCATGATCATATTGAATGGCGGTGCAGGCTCGAAGGGCTGAATGGCGTGCTCCTGCACCTATTTTCTATGTTTCCCGCCCCAAAGTCAATAGTGTAACTATTTACAATGTGAGTCGATCTGGGGCCTTCCTTTCCCTGGTTAATCATCTCGGAGAAAATGCTGGCATTGGTGAATCGTTTGTTGGGCCTTCGCTGGGCTGCTGTGCAGCTGGCCTTGCCGGACTGCTGGGGGTGGTGAGCCTTGCTGGGCTGCTGCGGGTGATGGGTTCTGCTTTGTGGTCAACCGCTGGGTCAGTTGCCACTTATGTGTGTGTTAGAGGGTCAAAAAAGGTAGAGTCTATTGTGGGTTGTTCTGGATAGTCCGTAAATCTGAGTTTGATTTGGTCCAGTTGTTTTCTGCAGGTAAGTCTATTTGCGAGTTTGACCACAAACACCCTACTCCCCTCTTTGGCCTAAACAGTGCCAGCAATCCACTTGGGACCTTGTCCATAGTTCAACACAGGATCATTTACTTCGATTTCACGTGACACATTTGCGCGATCATGATATGTAGTCTGTTGAAGCCGCCTGCTCTCTAGCTGTTCGTGTAGATCAAGGTGGACTAAAGAGAGCCTTGTCTTAAGTGTCCTTTTCATGAGCAGTTCAGCACGAGGGACCCCGGTGAGCGAGTGAGGTCTTGTGCGACTAAGCAGGACGCGGGATAAGCGAGTCTTCAGTGAGCCTTCAGTTACCCTTTTCAAGCTCTGCTTGATTGTTTGAACTGCTCGTTCTGCCTGACCATTGGACACTGGCTTAGATGGGACTGGACAGGTTAGATGCAGGAGGAATGTTCCCAATGTTGGGGAAGTCCAGAACCAGAGGACATAATCTAAGGATAAGGGGTAAGCCATTTAGGACTGAGATGAGGAGAAACTTCTTCACTCAGAGAGTTGTTAGCCTGTGGAATTCCCTACCGCAGAGAGTTGTTGATGCCAGTTCATTGGATATATTCAAAAGGGAGTTAGATATGGCCCTTATGGCTAAAGTGATCAAGGGGTATGGAGAGAAAGCAGGAAAGGGGTACTAAGGTGAATGATCAGCCATGATCTTTTGAACGGTGATGCAGGCTCGAAGGGCTGAATGGCCTGCTCCTGCACCTATTTCCTATGTTTCTATGTTGCAGAGGAGGACAGATCCACGGTGGATCATGAAGAACCAGAACCTCAGACTGAAGAGGGAGAGGTATATGGGATGCACACATTTACTACAAAGTGTCCCCCGATAATGCTGAAGGTTAAATTAAATTGACTCCCGGTGTCCATAATGAGCAAAGCCAGTCCATAATGAGCAAAAAGACTTTCGGTAAGTTGTGGTGCAACTAGACTTCAAGGCCTGTCCTGACTCCCATTCGTACCAAACTTAGAACATATACAAAGGAACTGATTCCCGTAATTGGCAGTGCTACCGTAAAGGTCTCCTACGATGGAGCAGTGCATGAGTTACCACTCTGGGTGGTGCCGGGCGAAGGACCCATGCTGTTTGGCAGGAGCTGGCTGGGAAAGATACACTGGAGCTAGGACAGTGTCCGGGTGCTTTCGTCCGTCATGTGCCCAGGGCCTAAGCAAGTTCCCCTCGCTGTTCGAACCAGGCATCAGGAAGTTCCAAGGAGCAAAAGTGCAGATCTATTTGATTCTGGGAGCACGACCCATCCATCACAAGGTGAGAGCGGTACCGTACATGATGAGAGATAGGTTGGAGATTGAGCTGGACAGGCTGCAACGAGCGGGCACCATTTCACCAATCGAATTCAATGTGTGGGCCAATCCGATTGTTCCAGTCCTCAAGGGAGATGGCACCATCAGAATCTGTGGTGATTACAAAGTAACTATCAATCGTTTCTCGCTGCAGGATCAATACCCGCTACCAAAGGCAGACGTGTTATTTGCGACGCTGGCAGGAGGATAAACATTCACGAAGCTGAACTTGACCTCAGCCTATATGACACAGGAGCTGGAGGAATCCTTGAAAGGCCTCACCTGCATCAACATTCACAAAGGTCTTTTCGTTTACAACAGATGCCCGTTTGGGATTCCATTGGCCGCGGCGATATTCCAGAGGAACATGGAAAGCTTGCTGATGTCGGTCCCGTGCCAATATATGGGCCAATCCGATTGTTCCAGTCCTCAAGGAAGATGGCACCATCAGAATCTGTGGTGATTACAAAGTAACTATCAATCGTTTCTCGCTGCAGAATCAATACCCGCTACCAAAGGCAGATGTCCTATTTGCGACGCTGACTTGACTGTGGGTTTTGCTGGAGCGAGCAGGTTTTTCATGAGGTCATACGTTGATGCCCCACAAACGGTGAGGAGGATCGCCCTTCGTTTGGCAGCGTTCACTTCTCCCTCCAGCTCAATGGCCACGAAGTATTGGTCAAGTCGCTCCACGAAGGTTTCGCAATAATCTCCCTCCTAAAATTTCTCCAGGATGTCCACAGTTCTCTGCAATGTTGCATTGGGGTTCCTTATCTGTATCTTATTGCCAGTTGTTATGTCTTGGATAAAGAGTTAGACTGGATACCGCAAGCTCAAAGTGGGTGTGACCGTAGTCCTTTATTACAGATCTCAGGGTGGCCTCTCCAGACTGTGAGGCCTCCTTATATACAGGTGCTCCCAAGGGATTATGGGATCCTTTGGGACTCCAGGGGATAAGCCCTATGGTGGTTAGACATGATAATTACAGGTTTATGTACATAACAGTTAGTATGCAGGTACAGCAAGTGATCAGGAAAGCCAATGGAATCTTGGCCATTATTGCAACGGGGATGGAGTATAAAAGCAGGGAAGTCTTGTTACAGTTAGACAGAGTATTGGTGAGGCCACACCTGGAATACTGCGTGCAGTTTTGGTTTCCATATTTACGAAAGGATATACTTGCTTTGGACGCAGTTCAGAGAAGGTTCACTAGATTGATTCCGGAGATGAGGGGGTTGACTTATAAGGAAAGGTTGGGCCTCTACTCATTGGAATTCAGAAGAATGAGAGGTGATCTTAACGAAATATATAAGATTATGAGGGGGCTTGACAAGGTGGATGCAGAGAGGATGTTTCCACTGATGGGGGAGACTAGAACTAGAGGGCATAATCTTAAAATAAGGGGCCGCCCATTTAAAACTGAGATGAGGAGAAATTTCTTCTCTCAGAGTGTTATAAATCTGTGGAATTCTCTGCCCCAGAGAGCTGTGGAGGCTGGGTCATTGAATATATTTAAGGTGGAGATAGATTTTGGAGCGATAAGGGAGCGAAGGTTTATGGGGAGCGGGCGGGGAAGTGGAGCTGAGTCCATGATCAGATCAGCCATGATCTTATTAAATGGCGGAGCCGGCTCGAGGGACTCCTGCTTCTATTCCTTATGTTCTTATGTCCCTCTGCAAAGATTACTAATGCCGTCCCAATTGGCGCCAGGTGAGAACTCCCCTGCTGTCATACTCTGGGTACCGGGAGACGACAGATGCAGCGCGAGTCACTTCATTTGGTGAAATATTTGTGGAGATGAGCAGCCATGACTCACTCTAACATGAATAGGGCATATTCTAGTCCACATTGCATTCTGGGTACGGACTACACCATTGGGGCCCAGAATCGAGGAACGATCCTTTCAAAATCGGGCCAGAAAGAATCGCTTTTGTGAATTATGTATTTGAATGAAGTATTACAACGGTTTTACATTGGCTGAAGTTCGGGTCTGTCTCTGACCCATGAGAGATGAAAGTGGATAAACCAATGTGCAGCTCAAGCTCCGGCTCGCGTTCTATTTCTGCCACATCCAGTGGGCCGGATAGAATGACTTGGCTGGCAGGATATGGCCTATTTTGTCCACCAATGGTGCAGTAAATCGCAGCGATATTCTCGGCAGATGTCCCGGGGGCTCCTTTAGTGCAGTCATTGATTTTAGAAAGATAACCCAAAAGCCCTACTCGCAGGCTCAGGCTCGAGCAGCAACTTCAGGCTCGGTAACCTGCTTCCGCCTCGCTTTCGACTGCCTCATATATCGTACTGCGCATGCGCGAAAAGGGCCGGGGTCCAACGCTCGCACGCGCAGAAGGACACAAAGATCTTTGAGCAGAAATCACTTGGCTTTTCGGACGGCAGGCGCTGGCACTGATTGTGCTGTTCCCATTACCAGCTCCTCCTGACCCATCATTTGTTCCTTTGCTTGTCCCATTACCACCCCTTTTGCCTCGCACCATCATCCCTTTTCTCGTTCCATCCCTCCTGCTTCAACCCGATCACACACCTTCCCTTTCTTCTTTCCTCCCCTGCCCCTATCCCCGCCACTGCAATTGCTTCAAAACTATTTCATCTGTAATATTGTTCAGTTCTGACAACGTTTCTGAAACGTTACCTCTGTTTCACTCTCTACCAATGCTGCCTGACTTGCTGATTATTTTCTGCATTTTGCTTTCAGTGTAGAAACAGTAGAATAAAGCAGCTGAATGCGGAAGCAGAAATGGCCTCCTTCCGTGCTGTAAGTGTCTATGATTCTATGATTCTGTGGTTTGGGTACACTCAAGGTACATTCCCACAAGGGGGAAACCACAGCCCGAGCTCCCTGGATGACGACAGAGATAGGGAGTAAGATGAAGCGGAAAAAATGGGTTTTGGTTTGTGGGAAATTGGCGCCAGTAGTGGAGTAAGAGGGAGCTGTTCCATTGTCACGGACTCCACTTGGACAGTGCTGGGACGAGGGCCCTGGTGAATTGAATAACAAGGGCTGCAGAGAGGGCTTTAAACTAATTAGTGGGGGGGCGTTCAGGTGAGCGCAAATTTAAAAACTCAAAGAATAAGGAGAAGACAATAGTGCAGGGGAGCACTGAGGGAAATGAAAACCAGAGCATAACAGAAAGGAACAGAATGTATAAACATAGAGGTGAATCAGAAAGTGGGGTCAAAGCAGGAAAAAATGGCAAAAAAACAAATTTAAAAGCTCTTTATCTGAATGCACGCAGCATTCGTGACAAAATAGATGAGCTGATGGCACAAATAGATACGATTTGATAGCCATTATAGAGACGTGGTTGCAAGGTGACCAGGACTGGGAACTAATTATTCAGGGGTATTTGACAATTCAAAGGGACAGACAGAAAGGAAAATGAGGTGGGGTCGCTCTGTTAATAATGGATGATATCAGTGCATTAGTGAGAAACGATATTGGCTCAGAAGATCAAGATGTTGAATCAGTATGGTTGGAGATAAGGAATAATAAGGGGGAAAAGTCATTGATGGGCGTAGTTTATAGGTCCCCGGACAGTAGCTATATTGTTGGACGGAGCATAAATCAAGAAATAATGGAGGTTTGTAAAAAATGCATGGCAATAAGCATAGGCGATTTTAACCTTCATACTAATTGGACAAAGCAAATTGGCCAGGGTAGCACAGAAAGAAACATAGGAATCTATAGTGCAGAAAGAGGCCATTTCGGCCCATTTTATCTGTGCCGGCCGACAAAGAGTCGCACGTCCCTCGGTCAGCAGCCCTGAAGGTTACATATAAACCTATGAACAATGAACAATGGCAGAAAGGTAAAGAGCGTCCGGCCCAACTAGTCCGTCCCACACAACTGCGACATCCCCTGCACCGCAACAGTCTACACTCCACCCCAACCCGTGCTAGGCTCCGCCATCATTGAGGATGGGGATATTCATGGAGGCTCCTCCTCCTGTTAGTTATTTAATGGTCCACCACCATTCACGACTGGATGTGGCAGGACTGCCGACTAACCAACTTAACACAGGATCTGATCAGATTATACACAGGTTTCCTGTAATCATAAGGCAAACACTATTTTATTACTGAAGAATGCAGTCGAGGGCAACGGTCAGTTTGGAGAGTGAATCTAATTAGAAAACATTCGAGCAAGAGAGCTATAGTGGATAACACGTTCTGATTTGGGAACATGTGTATACATCATCCTTTTCAGGTGCGAGTGAGTACATTTAAAGTAGAGTTACTGCACAGACTCAGAACCGACATAATCTTTAGCTTTGGTCCTTGCTGCCTTAAAGAAGCAGCTGCTTGAGAAATATCCTGGATCTGTGAAATTAGTGAGTGTGAGTCAGGTTAGGGAGCGGGCGCGGATCTTTGCTGCAGGGACAGGACCGGCAAGTCAGTGAATGATAAACGTGACTTACATCATGTAGAAACATGTCAATTGCCACATACCAGGGTGAAGACAACAAACTAAAGAATGGGCGCTGGACCAAATTGTTTGGAATTCGAATCAATCTGGGAACCGCAACATGTTTTGGATTCCCTGGTGAACTCGCAGGGTTTTGTCATAAGAGCTGCTGTGATGTGAATGCTTAATTATTGCCTATAATAATGACATGCTTTGTTCCTATGAACATCAACAATAAATACTTTGAATCCTATTATTTCAAGGATTACATATTAACGTGTAAGTAAGAACGACCCAATTCTAGGACAGCCTGCCTACAGAGACTTGTGGAATAGGAAATAAACTGGAATTGTCAGTCAACGAATTCCGTCCAGTTTAATGTTTTAAAACTGGTGGTAAGTTACATAATTTCCCATTGAGTGTAACCAAATATTTCAGCCCTGTCTTCAGCTCCTCTCTGAACTTAGTCAGACTCAGGCCATAGATACACGTGTTTGTGGAGCAGCTCAGGAGCTGAAGCATGAATCCCATTTGTTGGGCGATGTAGACAGGATTACTGTAGTGTCTGTCTGTATATTCGTAATTCTGCAATTCCCATATTAAGGAATGTACAACATACGTCATCCAGAAGAGAATGAAATTGCCAGAGAGGGCAAACAACAAAACCATGGACTTCCTCCTGTTCTCCATCTCTGGGTCTCTCTGATTCTCAGTGTTCCGGATCCTCTTGCGGACTCTATTTGCCGCTATAATATGCCTGATGGTTAGAGCATTGAAGGACAGAATGAGGAAGATGGGAAATAAAGGGGTTATAATACTATCGATATACTCGTAAGCCTTCCAAAAAGTCGAAGTGTAATAGTCATCAGTTGTGACACAGAACCACGCGACACCATCAGTTATAAAGGAGGGCTGGTATGAAAAGTAAAAGGGAAGGCTCCTTAGACAAGCCACTGCCCACACGGCTGATAAAACCACAGCGGCTGTCCTCTCGGTGCAATATTTCGCTGTGAACCTGTGACAACAAATTGTTACAAAGCGATCGAAGGTGAAAGCGACTGTGAACCAAACCGAGCAGTCCCGTGCTGCGATGTACAGGACAAGAATGAGGGAACATATCGGAGTGATGTACAAGAAATTCATTGGGAAATAAATACTATTCATTCGCTTCAGTATCACATCAATGATAACCAGTGACAGATCGGCCGCTGCCATTCCCAGCAGGTAGCGAGCGATACATTTGGAGAGGCCGCACTTTCCTCGGGACAGGATCACAATCGTCACCAAGTTAACTGTAAAAAATTGGACAATCAGAAAGTTACAACCAGACTCTCCAAAAAGTCTGAGTTTAACAAAATACCAAGTGAGAAAAGCCCCTTCCCCACCTGCCACAATATTAACTTGTTTAAAGTCAAGCCTGCGCCGCTAGTTTAAATAATCAATACAGGTAAAAAGCTCATTAAAATATGAAAATTAGAAACTGAGGGAATTGGAATAACGCATCAGATTGTTCACTGAACGGATAATGCAACCAGACAGTTCAATCCATTCCAAACAGATCAATAAACCATTTAAAACCCTAATCTCTATGAACAGCGGTTTTGAATAATTTCTCACCATTTAAAACATATTCAGTTTTTCTATTCTTCCTACCAATGTGAATAACCTCACTGTTCCCCACATTATACTCTGTCTGCCACTTAATGTCCACTCGCTTACCCTGAATATATGCATTTGCAGGCTCTGTATCCACCTCAGAGTTACTGTCCCACCTAGCTGTGTATCGTCAGCAAACCTGGATACATTACACTCCGTGCCTTCATCTATGTAATTGATACATATTGTAAATTAGTTGAGGTCCAAACACACTTCCTACAGCCTGCCAAACTGAACATGAGCCATTGATCCCAACTCTTTGTTTTCTGTCCTTCCTCTATACTCTATCCATGCTAACATATTACCCCCAAACCCATGAGCCTTTATCTTGTGCAACAATTTGTCATGTGGTACATTACCGCGATCAAGAATTAATCAGGATATCGGAGGGTAAAAAAGGAAAATAAAATTCAGCATACATAGATTTCTACCCAGAAGCACTTTGCAAAGCAGGGAGCCTGAAGGTGAAATGTAGATCAGGATGCAATTGCAGATACAGGGGGAGGGAGAAATATGAGAGGATGAGGGGAAGAAGAGTTGGATGGAGAGGGAGAGGGAGGATGAGGGGAGGGGAGGTGAAGAGGAATGCTGTGAGGGACAAGGATGTGGAGGTGACGGGATGGGGAAGGGGAGGGGAGAGTGATGGCGGGGAGAGTGATGGAGAAGAGAGTGATAGAGGGAAAATTGATGGAGCTGGAGAGAGATGGAGGGGAGAGTGATGGAGGGGGGATTGATGGAGGGGAGTGATGAAGGGGAGAGTGATGGAGAGGGGAGAGTGATGGAGAGGGGAGAGTGAAGGAGGGAAAACTGATGGAGGGGAGAGTGATGAGGGGGGAGGGGGGAGGAAGTGAGGAGAGGGGAAGTGGTGAGGAGCACGGGTCGATAACTCCAGTTTCCGGCAGAGTCCAAATTTTAATTGGAGTTGATTAAACAGCAGGACTATTATGTATATAATAACTCGAAAGACCTGTTGCTGTAAACTCACTCAGGTGTAAACCTGGTTCAACTTTATTCGTGCCTAAAGTGTGCACATGACATGGTACTCACTCTTATATACCAGGGCCTGCGCACATGCGCGTACACCTCGATGACCTCCGACAGTGTCGCCCCCTGGTGTCTAGTGACCCCAAGCATCAATACATAACAACATCCCCCTTCAAGATCTTTACAAATTAAGATGGTCTGGGGCTTTCTGCTCCTGAGTTGATCGTCTCAGTTCTGGGCGAGCGTTCTGAGTCAGTTATGACTGGAGGTCTGATGGGAGTGGTGATGACCATGTCAGAGACTGAAAGTCCAGATTCAGTAGTGACAGCAGAGTATTCTGATCAAGGAACATTGGCTGGCTGGTCACTGACTGCATTTTCCGCAAATGGTTTCAATTCATTGTGTGCCGCAGTTTTATCTGATCAACATGTTTCTTGCATATATGCCCATTGTTGATCACGACAATAAACACTCTGTTACCCTCCTTGGCCGTAACAGTACCAGCGATCCACTTTGGACCTTGCCCATAATTCAGCACATAAACTGGATCGTTGACCAAGATGTCACATGACATTGCAGCATGATCATGATATCATTGCTGATTTTGATGTCTGTTTTCAACATGATCATTCAAATCAGGATGGACAAGAGAAAGCTTGTTCTTGAGACTTCACTTCATCAGTAGTTCAGCAGGGGAGACCTCGGTAAGTGTGTGGTGACTTGTCCTGTAACTAAGCAATATACGTGACAAATGAGTCTGCAATGAACCCTGGGTCACGTGTTTCATGCTTTGCTTGATCGTTTGAACTGCTAGCTCTGCTTGACCATTAGAAGCAGGTTTGAATAGAGCAGACCTTATATGTCTGATACCATTGAGTTTCCTGAACTCCTGAAACTCCAGACTTGTGAAGCATGATCTGTTATCGCTCACAACAATGTCAGGCAAACCATGAGTAGCAAACATGACACGAAGGCTCTCAATAGTAGCTGCAGACATACTGGATGACATAATAATACACTCTACCCACTTTGAATGTGCATTCACCACAACAAAAAACATATTTCCTAGGAAAGGGCCTGCAAAATTGATGTGTATCCTCGACCATGGTTTAGATGGCCACGACCAAAGACTCAGCGGAAATTCTGCTGGTACTTTACTTAGCTGCATGCAGGCATTGCAATGATGCACACATGATTCCAGATCAGAGTCAATTCCAGGCCACCAAAAATGAGCCCTAGCAATGGTTTTCATCATGACAATGCCTGGATGAGTGCTACTTAGTTCATCTACAAATTTTTCTCTGCCTTTCTTAGGCATAACAACACGATTGCCCCACAGTAGACAATCTGACTGAATGGACAGTTCATCTTTGCGACGGTTGTAAGCTTTGATCTCATCACACAACTCCATAGTTATTGCAGACCAATCACCACTGAGGACACACCGTTTCACAACCGATAAAATAAGGTCATGGCTGGTCCAGATCCTAACTTGTTGAGCAGTGACAGGGGTACCTTCTTTCTCAAAAGCATCCATTCTTAGCAGTAGATCTGCAGGTTGAGGCATCTCCATATCTGGTGTGGGCAAAGGCAGATGACTCAGTGCATCGGCACAATTCTCAGTGTCCAGTCTGTGGCGAATGACATAATCATAGGCAGACAACGTCTGAATATGGGACGATGCATTGGTATTGATACTTTTGTTTTCCGTAAACAATGAAATGAGTGGCTTGTGATCCATTTCAATTTCAAAATGAAGACCAAGCAGGTACTGATGCATCGTTTTGACCCCATATACACAGGCCAAAGCTTCTTTTTCTACCATGCTGTAAGCTCTTTCCGTTTTTGACAAACTGCTCGAAACACACGCAACAGGTTGTAGCTTACCCGACTCATTTGTTTGTTGGAATGAGTACACAGCCAACCCCATATGATGAAGTACCACAGGCCAATACAAGACGCTTACACAGATCACAGTGAACAAGCAGTTTGTTTGAACAGAGCAGATTCTTAGCTTTCTCAAAAGTTCTATCTTGAGATACACCCCAGACCCAGTTGTCTGAGCAGCATGTGCAGTGGCTCTAGTAAGGTGCTTAATCCGGGTAAAACATTATTGAAGTAGTTGGGTAGCCCAAGGAATGAACACAGCTTCATCACATACTGAGTTCTGGGTGCAATTTTGATGGCCTTGGTTTTCGAATCGGTGGGCCTGATACCATCAGCAGCAATCATCCTTCCCAGGAATTCAACTTCAGTTGCCATGAAGACACACTTCGATCGTTTCATCCTGAGTCCCACTTTGTCCAAACGATGTAGGGCTTTTTCAAGATTGTTCAGATGTTCAGCAGTGTTGCCACCTTTGACCAGAATGTCATCTTGAAACACGACGGTTCTAGGAACGGACATCAGTAGACTCTTCATGTTCCTCTGAAATATGGCAGCAGCCAAACGGATTCCAAAAGGACACCTCTTGTAGACAAACAGTCCTTTATGGGTGTTGATGCAAGTGAGTTTCTTCGAAGTGTCAACAAGCTCCTGTGTCATATAGGCCGACATCAGATCCAGAACGACTTTCCACCAGCTAGCATTGCAAACAGGTCATCAACCTTCAGTAGTGGATACTGATCCTGTTTCAAAAATTGGTTGATCGTAACCTTATAGTCTCCACAGATCCTAACAGTGCCATCATTCTTTATCACAGGAACAAATGACTGGCCCATTCATTAAATTCTGTCGGTGATATGACCCCTTCACATTGGAGTCTGTCAAGCTCAATTTCAACCTTCTCCCTCATTATGTACGGAAGAGACCGAGCTTTGTGATAGACCGGTCTTGCATCAGAATCCAGGTGAAACCAGCAAAATTGCCAAAGTCCAGTTCAAGCAAAGAAGGAAACTTCTTCAGCACTTGAACACACAAAGTGCCATCCACCTAAGACAATGTATTGATATCATTCCAGTCCCATTTGATTTTTTGAGCCAATTCCTGCCGAACAGTGTTGGACCATTGCCTGGGATGATCAATAATGGTAAATTATGAACCACACCATCATACGACACCTTGATTACTGCACTGCCAATCAGCAGTATGAGTTCCTTAATGTAAATACCCAACTTGGCATTGACTGGACTCAGCTTATGCTTCACAGCCTCAGTGTCCCACAGCTTGTTGAATGTTCTTTGGCTCATTATCGATTGACTCGCTCCCGTGTCCAGCTCCATTGATACAGGCACGCCATTTAGCTTTACATTAGCCATTATTGGTTGGCTCTTTGTCAGGAACGAATACAGACCATACACTTCCTCCTCGGATATTTCGGATTGCATATCCGGGCCAGCACTAGACAGGCCTTTGTCACCAATGTGATGACCAGCAGCATCCTTGCTCAGTTGTGGGCACATTCGCTGAAGATGGCCCACTTTCGAACAGCTGTTACAGATGTACTTTTTAAACCAACACTGATGAGGCCGATGATTGCCCCCACAATGCCAACAGGGTGAAATCGGATTCGTACCAGTTGGTGGACTTTGAGCAGCTACAGGTTTCACATAAGCAGTCAAGTAGGCCCTGCCACAAACTGCTCTGCCAGGCGACGACACATTCTTGTTTACAGTGCTTGCCATGGAGCTCCGAATCTCGATGATATCTGCCTTAAATTATCTTCAGTCGCCATGCATGCCTGGGCTCAAATCCAGTGTTTCTGCAGCCAATAATTGTCGAAGGATCACATCATGGTTGATGTCTGTGATGAAGAAATCTCCAAGCATGTCTTCCAATGCATTTCCAAACATACACGGCTCAGCCAGACATCTTAGGTCGGCGACAAATCCCGACACATCCTGGCCCTCAGCACAAACATGTGTGTCGAAGCGATAGCGTGAGATGATGATCCCCTCTTTTGGCTTGAGATGTTTACGCACTAGAGTGCACAACTCTTCGTAGTCTTTGTCCGTTGGACGTGGAGGTGAGAAAAGACTCTTTATAAGGCCATGAATTATTGGACCACAAAGAGTGAGGAAAACTGCCCTGCGCCTAACTGTGTCACGAGCTTCCTCCATTTTGCTGACCACAAAGCATTGATCCAGGCAGTCGATAATATCCGTCCAATCCTCACCATCCATGAATCTCTCTAAAATTCCAATGGTGCCCATTGTGCATGCAAAGGTTCTTAAGTTACCTCGTCGACAAATGTTACGTATATAATAACTCGAAAGACTTGTTACTGCTCACTCAGGTGTCAACCTGGTACAACTGTATTCGCGCCCAAATCATACACATGACATGGTACTTGCTCTTATATACCAGGTCCCGAGCACAAGCGCGTACAGGCCAATGACCTCCGACAGTGGCGCCCCCTGGTGTCTAGTGACCCCAAGCATCAATACATAACGGACAAAGGTTCAATCAGTAACTTTCTCACAATGTTCCAAGCTGCATTTTATTCTCTTTTTTGGTTCGACTTCAAACTCCTCAACTCAGCATACCAGTACCCTCGGTCACTGCCTCTCGCTGTTTGAGTTCCCTGCTCTCTGCCTCTCGCTGTCTCAGTTTCTTGCTCCCTGCCTCTCGCTGTTTGAGTTCTCTGCTCCTTGTCTCTCTGTGTCTCAGTTCCCTGCTCTCGTCTTCTGCCTCTCTCTGTTTGAGTTCCCTGCTCCCTGTCTCTCTGTGTCTCAGTTCCCTGCTCTCGTCTTCTGCCTCTCTCTGTTTGAGTTCCCTGCTCCCTGCCTCTCGCTGTCTCAGTTTCTTGCTCCCTGCCTCTCTCTGTTTGAGTTCCCTGCTCCTTGTCTCTCTGTGTCTCAGTTCCCTACTCTCGTCTTCTGCCTCTCTCTGATTGAGTTCCCTGCTCTCTGTCTCTGTGTCTCAGTTCCCTGCTCTCGTCTTCTGCCTCTCTCTGTCTGAGTTCCCTGCTCCCTGTTTCTCTGTGTCTCAGTTCCCTGCTCTCGTCTTCTGCCTCTCTCTGTTTGAGTTCCCTGCTCCCTGTCTCTCTTTGTCTGAGTTCCCTGCTCTCGGAGATGCTGAGATCCAACAGACCCCGGAGTTTGCGCCACCCCCTTGGTGTTCATCACCCACAAACGTCCAGTCCTGCAACTCGGGGGATTTCCCGGTTGGGTCGCAGTTCCAGCGCAGTGTAGAACAAGGCTTTCATATTTGACCTAAATCCGCTCCTTGAGACGGACGGTGGTGTTCTGGGGAACCCACGGCTGTTTCCGCCGACTTCCTGGTGAGCGGACGATTGCTGAGCGACAGACGGGCTGAATACTGAGTGTGTCCACCCGATACAGCCCGGCTCCGAGTGATGGGAGGTGGTTAGTGATTATGATTGGAAGAGGATAAACAGCAGTTTCTCACATTGAAGGAAATCAATAACAACAACTTGTGTTTATATAGCGCCTGTGACGTAGTAAAACGTCCCAAGGCGCGTCACAGGTGCTTATGTGACAACAATCCTGGTCAGTTTCTCGGTGACACGGGGCAGAATAACAGCATGTGCCCATGGACCTGGTTCACGTTTCAAGGTGTTTCGGATCCGACTTATGTGCAGAGGCCAGATATCCACATTAATGCACCGAACCTGGTAAACAGGGCGACTGAGCTGCGGGCACAACTTGCTCCATGTGATTCATATATAGCGGCAATAACGGAGACCTGGCTCAAGGAGGGGGAGGTTGTCCACTTATTGCCTTGGCTACAAGATATTCACGGAAGATAGGGTAGAAAATGAAAGGCTGTGGCTGGCAGTATTGACCAAAGAGACTACTGTAGCACTGGAGAGGGGTGATGTAATTGAGGGGTCAAAAACGTAATCTATGTATTTAGAATAAAGTAACAATAGAGAAGCTGTTACACTACTGGTGTGTACTATAGGCCACCAGATAGTGGGAAGGAGATAGAGGAGAAAATGTTCAGGCAAATTGCAGAATCATGCAAGAACTACAGAGTCGTGATAATGGGTGATCTCAGTTATCCAGATGTAGATGGGATAGTAACAGTGCAAAGGGTAAAGAGCGAGAGGAATTCCTGAAATGTGTACAAGAGAACTTTGTTGATCAGTGTGTTTCAGCCCAATGAGAAAGGAAGCAGTGCTGATCTAATTCTGTGGAGTGGGGCAGTGGAACATGATTCAGTGCGAGAACATTTGGAGAACAGTGATCATAATATTATTCAGAACAGTTATGGAAAAGGACAAGGAACAATCAAACGTAAAATTAATTAACTGGAGGAGGGTAGACTTCAGTAAGTTGAAAATGGGTTTTGGACAGATGGATTGGAATCAAAAAAATGGTCGGAATAACAGAAATTGAACAACGGAGGCCTTCAAAGAGTTTATGGTTCGGATAACGATATAAGATTCTGAAGGAGATTGACAGGGTAGAGGCTAAGAGTCTGTTTCCCCATGTCTGGTGAGTCTAGGGCTTGGGGGCACCGTCTCAGGGTAAGGGGTTGGCCATTTAAGACTGAGATGAGGAGAAATGTCTTCACCCAGAGGGTTGTGAATGTTTGGTATTCTGTGCCCCAAAATGCTGTGGATGCTGAGACTCTGAACATATTCAATGCTGAGATCGATAGATTTTTGGGCCCGAGGGGAATCCAGGGAAATGGAGATCGGGCAGGAAAGTGGAGTTGAGGTCAATGATCAGCCATGATCTTAGTCAATGGCGGAGCAGGCTCGAAGGGCATATGACCTACTCCTGCTCCTAATTCTTATGTTCCTATAAAGAATAGACACATTCCCATGAGGGTGGAAGGAAAGACAACCAAAGATACATATAGAGATTCAAATTGGACAGCAGATTGGAAAAGGAGGCTTATATCAAATATAAGGTCCATAATACACCAGAGAACCAAACTGATGATAGAAAGTTCTTTAAAAAGGTAGTAAGACAAGCAAATAGAATAGGGGGCATAGTCTCAGGATGTGTTGGCCAACATAAAAAGGACCCCACAATCAATATTAAGAATATAAATAGTAAAACAGTAGTTCGAGGAAGGCTGGACCGAATATGGACCAAAAGCGATTATTTTGTGGATGCAGAGGGCATGCCTGAGGTATTAAATCAGAACTTTACATCAATCTTCACAGAATAGTATGCTGCTAACCTTCCTATCCATCCAATGACGGCACTTCTGACGGTGTACTGAACTTGGAGTGCTCAATTAACTGGAGTGGGACTTGTCCCACGAACTTCTGACTCAGAAGCGACAGTGCTTCTGCTGAACCGCAGCTGTCAATGGCACAGGCGGCTGTGAATCAATGTGTTGAATTCACCATCCAACAGCCCAGAGCGATACTGTGTCTGATCCAGAAACTGGCAACTTGCGGTAATTCATGACCAAGCGGAGTGGAGCTGAGCTGAGCATTTCCTGACCTTGAGTGCTAACCTCTTACTAGCTGTAACTGGTAATACAAAGGTCATGTTCATAATTCTATACATTTCTAAACATTACACTTTTTCACAATCCGACTAATATGTATACTCCATGTAATGCACACGTCCGTTCCAGCAGGAAAAACAACAATGAGACATGATTTCGGGTCGAAATTTTAACACAGTTTATAATTTCAATAAAACATTGCGGTTAAATAAATGGAAAAATACCAGACACTGGACTGATACAATTAAATAGAGGATTATCGCACAAGGACAACATCAACAGCCGTTCGACCCATTTACACAGGAACTGGTTCCATTTCCTTACCCGTGATGCCAACTGCTGCAAGGAGAGGGTAGTAAATACGTTCTATCTGAAAGATGACTGCGTAGCTCATGTTCTGTGTGTGGGAGTGTTCTATGTAGCGCTGGCAACCAGGCTCTTAATGACAAGTATAAATTCGGTCAAAGGAGCTCATACTTATACCAAAGGGGAACCGCCGCTGGGACCATCAGAGATATTAGTTACAGTCAGTTAAACAAACTGATTTAATCAACTGTTCTCCCCAAAGCTTTATTATGTCACACAGTCTGTGTTATGGGATGTTCCAAACAATAACTTATAATATTGGTTTAGAATTTCTTCAGAAAACACGGCAAACACACTTCTTACTGCTTGCCAAACTGAACATGACCCATTGATCCCGACTCTCTGTTTTCTGTCCTTCCCCTAGCCTCTATCCATGCTAACATATTACCCCCAACTCCATGAGCCTTTATCTTAGAAATATAGAAACATAGAAAATAGGTGCAGGAGTAGGCCCTTCGGCCCTTCGAGCCTGCACCACCATTCAATAAGATCATGGCTGATCATTCACCTCAGTACCCCTTTCCTGCTTTCTCTCCACACCCCTTGACCCCTTTAGCCATATCTAACTCCCTCTTGAATATATCCAATGAACTGGCATCAATAACTCTCTGCAGTAGGGAATTCCACAGGTCAACAACTCTCAGAGTGAAGAAGTTTCTCCTCATCTCAGTCCTAAATGGCTTACTCCTTATCCTTAGACTGTGTTCTGGACTTCCACAACATCGGAGTGAGTGTGCATGAGTGGGAGAGTGAGTGAATGAGTGAGTGGGTGATTGAGTGGGTGGGTGAGTGAGTGAATGAATGAGTGGGTGTGAGTGAGTGAGTGAGTGAGTGGGAGAGTGAGTGAGTGAGTGGGTGCGAGTGAGTGGGTGGGTGGGTGAGTGAGTGGGAGTGAGTGAATGAGTGAGAGTGAGTGGGTGGGTGAGTGAGTGAGTAAGTGGGTTGGTGAATGAGTATGTGGGTGGGTGAGTGAGTTGGTGAGTGGGTGAGTGAGTGAGTGAGTGGGTGGGTGGATGAGTGAGTGAATGAGTGTGAGTGTGTGGGTGAGTGGGTGAGTGAGTAAGTGAGTTTAAGTGAGTGGGTAGGTGAGTGAGTGAATGGGTGTGAGTGGGTGGGTGAGTGAGTGAGTGAGTTTGAGTGAATGGGTGAGTGAGTGAGTGAATGGGTGTGAGTGGGAGGGTGAGTGGGTGAGTGAGTGAGTGAGTGGGTGGGTGGATAAGTGAGTGAATGGGTGTGAGTGGGTGGGTGAGTGAGTTAGTGAGTGAGTGAGTGAGTGGGTGTGTGAGTGAGTGAGTGGGTGGGTGAGTGAGTGAGTGAGTTTGAGTGAGTGGGTGGGTGAGTGAGTGAATTAGTGTGAGTTGGTGGGTGAGTGAGTTGGTGAGTGGGTGCGTGAGTGGGTGGGTGAGTGAATGAGTGTGTGTTGGTGGGTGAGTGAGTTGGTGAGTGGGTGGGTGAGTGGGTGGGTGAGTGAGTGAGTGGGTGGATGAGTGAGTGAATGAGTGTGAGTTGGTGGGTGAATGAGTTGGTGAGTGGGTGGGTGAGTGGGTGGGTGAGTGAGTGAGTGGGTGGGTGAGTGAATGAGTGAGTTCTGCAACATTTTCCAACATTCCATGAACTCTGGATCAGTTCCCATGGAATGGAAGGTCGCTAATTTAACCCCACTTTTTTAAAAAGGAGGGATAGGGAAAACAGGGAATTATAATCTGTTTAGCCTGACATCGGGAGTGGGGAAAATGTTGGAATCAATTATTAAAGATATAATAGCAGCACATTTGGAAAGGAGTGACAGGATCAGTCCAAGTCAGCATGGATTTATGAAAGGTAAATCATGCTTGACAAATCTTTTGGAATTTTTTGAGGATGTAACTAGTAGAGTGGTCAAGGGAGAACCAGTGGATGTGGTGTATTTGGACTTGCAAAAGGCTTTTGACAAGGTCCCACACAAGAGATTAGTGTGCAAAATTAAAGCACGTGGTCTTGGGGGTAATTTACTGACGTGGATACAGAACTGGTTGGCAGACAGGAAGCAAAGAGTACGAATAAATGGGTCCTTTTCAGAATGGCAGGCAGTCACTAGTGGGGTACCGCAAGGTTCAGTGCTGAGACCCCAGCTATTTACAGTATACATTAATGGTTTAGACAAAGGAATTGAATGTAATATCTCCAAGTTTGCAGATGACACTAAACTGGGTGACAGTGTGAGCTGTGAGGAGGATGCTAAGAGGCTGCAGGGTGAATTGGACAGGTTAGGTGAGTGGGCAAATGCATGACAGATGCAGTATAATGTAGATAAATGTGAGGTTATCCACGTTAGTGGCAAAAACAGGAAGGCAGAATATTATCTGAATGGTGACAGATTAAGAAAAGGGGAGGTGCAACGAGACCTGGGTGTCATGGTTCATCAGTCATTGAAGGTCGGCATGCAGGTACAGCAGACGGTGAAGAAGGAAAATAGCATGTTGGCCTTCATAGCGAGAGGATTTGAGTATAGGAGCAGGGAGATCTTACTGCAGTTGTAAAGGGCCTTGGTGAGGACATTGTGTGCAGTTTTGGTCTCCTAATCTGAGGAAGGATATTCTTGCTATTGAGGGAGCGCAGCGAAGGTTCACCAGACTGATTCCCGGGATGGCAGGACTGACAGATGAACAAAGGCTGTGTCGGCTAGGTTTATATTGACTGGAATTTAGAAGAATGAGATCTCATAGAAACATTTAAATATCTGACGGGATTGGACTGGTTAGATGCAGGAAGAATGTTCCTGATGTTGGGGAAGTCCAGAACCAGGGGTTACAGTCTAAGGATAAGGGGTAAGCCATTTAGGACTGAGATGAGGAGAAACTTCTTCACTCAGAGAATTGTGAACCTGTGGAATTCGCTACCACAGAAAGTTGTTGAAACCAGTTTGCTAGATATATTCAAAAGCGAGTTAGATGTGGCCCTTATGGCTAAAAGGATCAAGGGGTATGGAGAGAAAGCGGGAAATGGGTACTGACGTTGCATGATCAGCAATGATCATATTGAATGGTGGTGCAGGAAGGGCCGAATGGTCTACCCCTGCACCTATTCTCTATGTTTCTATGTTTCTATGCAACAACTTTTTATGTGGTACCTTATCGAGATCCAGAATTAATCGGGATATCGGAGGGTAAAAAAGAAAATAATATTCAGCAAATAGATGTCTACCCAGAAGCACTTTGCAAAGCAGAGAGCCTGAGGGTAAATGTAGATCAGGATGCAAATCCAGATAAAGGGAGGGGGTAAAGTATGAGAGGATGAGGGGAAGAAGAATTGGATGGAGAGGGATAGGGAGCGCGATGGAAGGGGCAGGGGAGGTGTAGAGGAATGCAGAGAAGGACGAGGATCTGGAGGTGACGGGATGAGGAAGAGGAGGGGAGAGTGGTGGATGAGAGAGTGATGGAGGGGAGAGTGATGGAGGGGAGAGAGGAGGGGAAGGGGTGAGGAAGTGAGGAGAGGGGAAGCGGTGAGGAGCAGAGGGCCGATAACTCCAGTTTGAGGCAGAATCCGAATTTTAATTAAAGAGGCGATTAAACAGCGGGACAAAGGTTCAATCAGGTAACTTTCTCACAATGTTTCCAAGCCGCATTTTATTCTCTTTTTTGATTCGTCTTCAAGCTCCTCCACTCAGCTTACCGGTACCCTCGGCCTCTGCCTCTCGCTGTCTCGGTTCCCTGCTCTCTGTCTCTCTCTGTGTCTCAGTTCCCTGCTCTCGTCTTCTGCCTCTCTCTGTTTGAGTTCCCTGCTCCCTGCCTCTCGCTGTCTCAGTTCCCTGCTCTCTGTCTCTGTGTCTCAGTTCCCTGCTCTCGACTTCTGTCTCTCTCTGTTTGAGTTCACTGCTCCCTGTCTCTCTTTGTCTGAGTTCCCTGCTCTCGGAGATGCTGAGATCCAACAGACCCCGGAGTTTGCGCCTCCCCCTTGGTGTTCATCACCCACAAACGTCCAGTCCTGCAACTCGGGGGATTTCCCGGTTGGGTCGCAGTGTAGAACAAGGCTTTCACATTTGACCCAAATCCGCTCCTTGAGACGGACGGTGGTGTTCTGGGGAACCCACGGCTGTTTCCGCCGACTTCCTGGTGAGCGGGCGATTGCTGAGCGACAGACGGGCTGAATACTGAGTGTGTCCACCCGATACAGCCCGGCTCCGAGTGATGGGAGGTGGTTAGTGATTATGATTGGAAGAGGATAAACAGCAGTTTCTCACATTGAAGGAAATCAACAACAACAACAACTTGTGTTTATATAGCGCCTGTGACGTAGTAAAACGTCCCAAGGCGTGTCACAGGTGCTTATGTGACAACAATCCTGGTCAGTTTCTCGGTGACACGGGGCAGAATAACAGCATGTGCCCATGGACCTGGTTCACGTTTCAAGGTGTTTCGGATCCGACTTATGTGCAGAGGCCAGATATCCACATTAATGCACCGAACCTGGTAAACAGGGCGACTGAGCTGCGGGCACAACTTTCTCCATGTGATTCATATATAGCGGCAATAACGGAGACCTGGCTCAAGGAGGGGGAGGTTGTCCACGTATTGCCTTGGCTACAAGATATTCACAGAAGATAGGGCTGTGGCTGGCAGTATTGACCAAAGAGACTACTGCAGCATTACAAACGGTAATAAGACGAGCAAATAGAATAGTCTCAGGATAAGGAGTCGGCCAACATAAAAGGGACCCCACAGTCAACATTAAGAATATATGCAGTAAAACGCTAGTTCGAGGAAGGCTGGACCCATTATGAACAAAAAGGCGATTATTTTGCGGATGCAGAGGGCATGCCTGAGGTATTAAATCAGAACTTTACATCAATCTTCACAGAATAGTATCCTGCTAACCTTCCTATCCATCCAAAGACGGCACTTCTGACGGTGTACTGAACTTGGAGTGCTGCATAGTTTTTGTGCTCAATTAATTGGAGTGGGACTTGTCCCACGAACTTCTGACTCAGAAGCGACAGTGCTTCTGCTGAACCGCAGCTGTCAATGGCACAGGCGGCTGTGAATCAATGTGTTGAATTCACCATCCAACAGCCCAGAGCGATACTGTGTCTGATCCAGAAACTGGCAACTTGCGGTAATTCATGACCAAGCGGAGCGGAGCTGAGCTGAGCATTTCCTGACCTTGAGTGCTGACCCCTTACTAGCTGTAACTGGTAATACAAAGGTCATGTTCATAATTCCATACATTTCTAAACATTACACTTTGTCACAATCCGACTAATATGTATACTCCATGTAATGCACACGTCCGTTCCAGCAGACGGTAAAAAAAACTACAATGAGACATGATTTCCTGGGTCGAAATTTTAACACAGTTTATAATTTCAATAAAACATTGCTGTTAAATAAACGGAAAAATACCAGACAATGAACTGATTCAATTAAATAGACGATTATCGCACAAGGACAACAGCAACAGCAGTTAGACCCATTTACACAGGAACTGGTTCCATTTCCTTACCCGTGATGCCAACGGCTGCAAGGAGAGGGTAGTAAATACGTTCTATCTCAAAGATGACTGCATAGCTCATGTTCTGTGTGTGGGAGCGTTCTATGTAGCGCTGGCAAGCAGGCTCTTAATGACAAGTATAAATTCGGTCAAAGGAGCTCATACTTATACCAAAGGGGAACCGCCGCTGGGACCATCAGAGATATTAGTTACAGTCAGTTAAACAAACTGATTTAACCAACTGTTCTCCCCAAAGCTTTATTATGTCACACAGTCTGTGTTATGGGATGTTCCAAACAATAACCTATAATATTGGTTTAGAATTCCTTCAGAAAACATTGCTGACCCTGACGCACTGGATTTGAACCTCATAATTATATAGCCACAAAAGGAACAATTCCAACAGACTCATCCTTCTCCCTCGCCAACATCCCCCGCTCCCAACATGCCTGCTGTAGGCTGACCTTTCTAAACTCCTTCATGTCCCAGTCATCCGTCCCAGCGGTGACCCCCTGAATTGTGCCAGGGGCCAACAATCACCGCCCCTCTCTGCATCTCGTAGAAACATAGAAGCATAGGAGCAGGAGTAGGCCATTCGGCCCTTCCAGGCTGCACCGCCATTCAATATGATCATGGCTGATCATGCAACTTCAGTACCCCATTCCTGCTTTCTCTCCATACCCCTTGATCCCTTTAGCTGTAAGGGCCATATCTATCTCCCTTTTGAATATATCTAACGAACTGGCCTCAACAGCTTTCTGTGGTAGAGAATTCCACAGGTTCACAATCCTCTGAGTGAAGACGTTTCTCCTCATCTCAGTCCTAAATGGCCTACCCCTTATCCTTAAACTGTGACCCCTGGTTCTGGACTTCTCCAACATTGGGAACATTCTTCCTGCATCTAACCTGTCCAGTCCCGTCAGAATTTTATATATTTCTATGAGATCCCCTTTCATTCTTCTAAATTCCAGTGAATATAAGCTTACTCAACCCAATCTTTCTTCATATGTCAGTCCTGCCATCCCGGGAATCAGTCTGGTGAACCTTCGCTGCACTCCCTCAATGGCAAGAATGTCCTTCCTCAGATTAGGAGACCAAAACTGTACACAATATTCCAGGTGTGGCCTAACCAAGGCCCTGTACAACTGCAATAAGACCTCCCTGCTCCTATACTCAAATCCTCTCACTATGAACGCCAACATGCTATTTGCCTTCTTCACCGCCTGCTGTACTTGCATGCCAACTTTCAATAACTGATGTACCATGACACCCAGGTCTCGTTGCCCCTCCCCTTTACGTAATCTGTCACCATTCAGATAATATTCTGCCTTCCTGTTTTTGCCACCAACTTGGATAACCTCACATGTATCGACATTATACTGCATCTGCCATGCATTTGCCCAGTCACCTAACCTGTCCAAGTCATCCTGCAGCCTCTTAGCATCCTCCTCACAGCTCACACTGCCACCCAGCTTAGTGTCATCTGCAAACTTGGAGATATTACATTCAAATCCTTTGTCTAAACCATTAATGTATATTGTAAATAGCTGGGGTCCCAGCACTGAACCTTGCAGTACCCCACTAGTCACTGCCTGCCATTCTGAAAAGGACCCATTTATTCCTACTCTTTGTGTCCTGTCTGCCAACCAGTTCTCGATCCATGTCAATTCATTACCCCAATACCATGTGCTTTAATGTTGCACACTAATCTCTTGTGTGGGACCTTGTCAAAAGCCTTTTGCAAGTCCAAATACACCACATCCACTGGTTCTCCCTGGTCCACTCTACTAGTTACATCCTCAAAAAAATTCCACAAGATTTGTCAAGCATGATTACCTTTTCATAAATCCATGCTAACTTGGACCGATCCTGTCACTGTTTTCCAAATGCGCTGCTATTACATCTTTAATAATTGATTCCAACATTTTACCCACCACCAATGTCAGGCTAACCGGTCTATAATTCCCTGGTTTCTCTCTCCCTGCTTTTTTAAAAATTGGGGTTACAATAGCTACCCTCCAATTCATAGGAACTGATCCACAGTCTATAGAATGTTGGAAAATGACTACCAATGCATCCACTATTTCTAGGGCCACTTCCTTAAGTACTCTCAGATGCAGACTATCAGGCCCTGGGGATTTATCAGCCTTCAATCCCATCAATTTCGCTTATACAATTTCCTGACTAATAAGGTTTTCCTTCAGCTCTTCCTTCTCGTTAGACCCTCGGTCCCCTAATATTTCCGGAAAGTTACTTGTGTTTTCCTTAGTGAAGACAGTACCAAAGTATTTGTTCAATTGGTCTGCCATTTCTTTTTTCCCCATTATAAATTCACCTGATTCTGACTGCAAGGGACCTACATTTGTCTTCACTAATCTGTTTCTCTTCACATATCTATTGAAGCTTTTGCAGTCAGTTTTTATGTTCCCTGCAAGCTTACTCTCATACTCTACTTTCCCCCTCCTAATTAAACCCTTTGTCGTCCTCTGCTGAATTCTAAATTCCTCCAAGTCCTCAGTTTTGCTGCTTTTTCTGGCCAATTTAAATGGTTCTTCCTTGGATTTAATAATATCCCTAATTTCCCTTGTTATCCATGGTTGAGCCAACTTCCCAGTTTTATCTTTATGCCAGATATGGATGTAAAATTGTTGAAGTTCTTTAAGTGTCTGCCTATCCACCATCAACGCTTTAAGTATCATTCACCAGTCTATCCTAGCCAATTCATGTCGCATACCATTGAAGTTATCTTTCTTTAAGTTCAGGACCCTCTGAATTAACTGTGTCACTCTCCATCTTAATGAAGAAGTCTACCATATTATGGTCACTCTTCCCCAAAGGGCCTCACACAAGACTGCTAATTAATCCTCTCTCATTACACAACACCCAGTCTAGGATGGTCAGCCAGCTCTCTAGTTGGTTCCTTAACATATTGGTCTAGAAAACCATCCCTTACACACTCCAGGAAATCCTCCACCACCGTATTGCTACCAGTTTGGTTAGCCTAATCTATATGTCGATTAAAGTCACCCATGATAACTGCTGTACCTTTATTGCATGCATCCCTAATTTCCTGTTTGATGCTGTCCCCAACCTCACTACTACTGCTTGATGGTCTGTACACAACTCCTACTAGCATTTCCTGCCCTTTGATATTCCGCAGCTCTACCCATACAGATTCCACATCATCCAAGCTAATCTCCTTCCTTACTATTGCGTTAATTTCTTCTTTAACTAACAACACTACCCTACCTCCTTTTCCTTTCTGTCTATCCTTCCTGAATGTTGAATACCCCTGGATGTTGAGTTCCCAGCCTTGGTCACCCTGGAGCCATGTCTCCATAATCCCAATTATATCATATTTGTTAATAGCTGCCTGTGCAGTTAATTCATCCAGCTTATTACGAATACTCCTCGCATTGAGACACAGAGCCTTCAGGCTTGTTTTTTTTTTAACACTCTTTGTCCTTTTAGAATTATATTGTAATGTGGCCCTTTTTGATTTTTGCCTTTGATTTCTCTGCCCTCCACTTTTCCTTATCTTTTTCTACCTTTTGCTTCTGCCGCCATTTTACTTCCCTCTGTCTCCCTGCATAGATTCCCATTCCTCTGCCATATTAGTTTAGTATCTCCCTCCAGAATGTCCGTACACTTGCTATCCCTAAACTTATTGTGGATGATTGCATTGACATCATGCCCTTGACGGAAACCTGCCTCATGAATGACGACACCTTGCCCTTTACTCACACCTCCACACCTGGCTTTATGTTTGAACACTTGCCCCGCCTACACTGATCAGCAAATCTAACCTTGTTCTACTCCGGACTCCTCTGCACCTTCTCCTCCTGTTCGGAGCTCATATTATTCCAACCTCCTCACCTCTCCTTTAAAATGCTCATTAATACCGTCCATTCATGCTCCATTTCAAGATTCTTACCAATATACCTTGACTTCTTTCCTCCCTCAGCCTCTGCACTAAACAAAGTCTCATTCTCAGTGATTTCAATCCCCATCACAACTCATCATGCTCTCTCCTAATTTCGCTGCCCTCCTGTCCTGCCTTAATTTCTTGCTCTATATAAAACTACTTACCCATATTCACAGCCATCAGCTCGCTCTTGCCATTGCTCTCCTCCCATTGTCTCAGTCATGGGTAAGGCATTTCTGACTAGTCCCTTGTATCTTTTACCATCAACAACTGCCTAGCCCTTCTATCATCATTTCCTGCTGTGTCCACTCCTGGTGAAATGTCCCTGCAAGTTACGAACAATGGTGCTTTCAAACGCTCAACTGTCAAACCTTTTGCCCTCCATTTGTCTTGATAGTTTTGCAGCTACGCATCTGCTCAATCAGACACTTGCCTCCACCGTTGATGCACATGCCCCCTGTAAGAGCCTTACTCTCCCACCATGGTCGTTCCTCCTGGTATGGCCCATCTCAGCTCCATTAAGGCCAATGTTTGCAGAAATGACAGCACCATTCTCCTCCCATGCCTTGCCTCTGTTCTTAAGCTGAATGGGATTGCCCTCGGCTGGTAATCTATGCAGTGGGAGCTGGCGAATAGCCCACACCTTTCCCTCTGGGCTCTCCCAAGTATCTATCCTTGAAGGAATCATAATGATTGACAGGATGGCGCTATTGGATTATGAGGACTGATTATGTAATTATGACTGCTCTCATTGGACAAGAGAATGTTGTGAGGTTATATGAATTTTTGTTTCGGAAGTCTAAAGGGTCGAAATGATGTAAATCACGACAGAAGTTTCAGATGTCTAGAAAAGTAGAACCATAGGTCATGGCCTGCAGTTGAAAGGGGCTAATCTGAGCTTAAAACCTCTGGTCTGGATGGATTGCAGCCGCACACATTAAGTTAGGGAAGAGATGGCAAATGCAATAAGAACATAACAACATAAGAATTAGGAGCAGGAGTAGGCCATTCGGCCCCTTGAAACTGCTCCGTCATTCAATAAGATCATGGCTGATCTTCCACCTCATCTCCACTTCCCTGCACTGTCCCCATGTCCCTTTATTCCCCTAATATCCAAAATTATATTGATCTCTGTCTTGAATATGCACAAACACTGAGCTTTCACAGCCCTCTGCGGTAGAGAATTCCAAAGGTTCACCGCTCTCTGAGTGAAGAGGTTTCTTCTCATCTCAGTCTTAAATGGCTGACCCCTTATTCTGAGACTGTGACCCCTGGTTCTGGACTCTGCAGCCAGTGGAAACATCCTCCCTGCATCTACCCTATCAAGCCCTGTAAGTATTTTGTATGTTTCAATGATATCACCTCATTCTTCTAAACTTTAGAGAATATAAGCCTAGCCTACTCAATCTCATCTCATTGGACAATCCCTCCTTCCCAGGAATCAGTCTGGTGAAGCTTTGTTGCACTCCCTCAATGGCAAGTCTATCCTTCCTTAGGTAAGGAGACCAGAACTGTACACAATACAAAACACAATATTACTGGTGGACAGCTGATGCGATTCCTAGATTTATAAAGCGCGACACAAGTTCAGGGAACTATAGACCAGTTAGTTTAATGTCGGTGGTAGGAAACATAATGGAACCTGTACTCAAAGATGTCATAGAAACCAAAAATACAATAAAGAGATGTCAGCACAAGTGTCAAAAGGAAAACGTATGCTTGAATAATTTGATTGAATTCTTTGAAGAAATAACAAAACGAGTAGGGAAGGATAATGCAGTAGATATATTTGGATTTTCAAAAGGCCTTCTATAATGCACTGCATTGTAGTCTCATGACTAAGTTCAGAGCCTGTGGAGTCAGGGGCAGGTAGCAGAATGGACAATAAGCTGGCTACAGAACAGAACACAGAGAGAGTTGGCATTAATGTTGGGTACTCAAACTGGCAAACGTTAGGAAGTGGTGTTCCACAGGGATCAGTGCTGGAACCAATGTTGTTCACCAATTCGATAAATGATTTGAACACGTGAATCGGAAGTACAATATCAAAATTTGCACATGACATCAAATTGTGGGGTATAGTTAATGGTGAGGTAGGCCGTAACCAGAAGAATAGGCATTTAAAGACCAAATTTCTGTCAATGTAGCTAATTATGAGATGGTGCATTTTGGTAGGAAGAATAAGGAGACCATATATTACTTGGATAATCAGAATCTAAATGGGGCCGAGGAGCAGAGGGATAAAAGGGTACAGATAAAAAAATCACTAAATGTAGCGACACAAGTTAATAAAAACATAAATTAAAAAAAGAAACACTGGTATTAATTTCAAAAAGAATAAAATTGAAAAGCTGAGAAGTTTTGTTAAGCTTGAGTATAACCTTGGGTAGGCCACAACTACAGTACTGTCCACACTTACTGTACTGTCCACACTTACTGTACTGTCCACACCTACAGTACTGTCCACACTTACATTACTGTCCACACTTACTGTACTGTCCACACCTACAGTACTGTCCACACTTATTGTACTGTCCACACTTACTGTACTGTCCACACCTACAGTACTGTCCACACTTATTGTACTGTCCACACCTACAGTACTGTCCACAGTTACAGGACTGTCCACAACTACAGAACTGTCCACATTTACAGTACTGTCCACACTTACAGTACTGTCCACACCTACAGTACTGTCCACACCGACAGTACTGTCCACACTTACAGTACTGTCCACACCTACAGTACTGTCCACACCTACAGTACTGTCCACACTTACAGTACTGTCCACACCTGCAGGACTGTCCACACTGACAGTACAGTCCACACCTGCAGTACTGTCTACACTTATAGTACTGTCCACACTTACAGTACTGTTCACATCTACAGGACTGTCCACACTTACTGTACTGTCCACACTTACAGCACTGTGCACACCTAGAAGTGGGACCTGTACAAAAGGTATGGTTTGCACTTGAGCAGGACTGGAACTGATGTCCAGGGGGTAACATTTCCGAATGCAGTTCGGGAGTGTTTAAACTAATATGGCAGCGGGATGGGAACCTATGCAGCGAGACAGGGCTGCACAGATGGTAGAAAGGTAAAAAGCAATCGTGGAAGGCCGAGTAAACAAAGGCAAGAAACAAAAAAGGCCACACTACATCATAATTCTAAAAGGACAAAGGGTGTTAAAAAAACAAGCGTGAAGGCTTTGTGTCTTAATGCAAGGAGTATCCGTAATAAGGTGGATGAATTAACTGCAAATAGATGTGAACAGATATGATGTGATTGGGATTACAGAGACGTGGCTCCAGGATGATCAGGGCTGGGAACTCAACATCCAAGGGTATTCAACATTCAGGAAGGATAGAATAAAAGGAAAAGGAGGTGGGGTAGCATTGCTGGTTAAAGAGAAGATTAATGCAATAGTTAGGAAGGACATTAGCTTGGATGATGTGGAATCTATATGGGTAGAGCTGCAGAACACCAAAGGGCAAAAAACGTTAGTGGGAGTTGTGCACAGACCTCCAAACAGTAGTAGTGATGTTGGGGAGAGCATCAAACAGGAAATTAGGGATGCATGCAATAAAGGTGCAGCAGTTATTATGGGTGACTTTAATATGCATATAGATTGGGCTAACCAAACTGGAAGCAATATGGTGGAGGAGGATTTCCTGGAGTGCATAAGGGACGGTTTTCTAGACTAATATGTCGAGGAACCAACTAGGGGGGAGGCCATCTTAGACTGGGTGTTGTGTAATGAGAGAGGATTAATTAGCAATCACGTTGAGCGAGGCCCCTTGGGGAAGAGTGACCATAATATGATGGAATTCTACATTAGGATGGAGAATGAAACAGTTAATTCAGAGACCATGGTCCAGAACTTAAAGAAGGGTAACTTTGAAGGTATGAGGCATGAATTGGTTAGGATAGATTGGCGAATGATACTTGATGAAGGGTTGTCAGTGGATGGGCAATGGCAGACATTTAGAGACCGCATGGATGAACTTCAACAATTGTACATCCCTGTCTGGCGTAAAAATAAAAAAGGGAAGGTGGCTCAACCATGGCTATCAAGGGAACTCAGGGATAGTATTAAAGCCAAGGAAGTGGCATACAAATTGGCCAGAAATAGCAGTGAACCCGGGGACTGGGAGAAATTTAGACCTGAGCAGAGGAGGACAAAGGGTTTGATTAGGGCACGAGAGGAAGCTTGCAGGGAACATTAAGACGGACTGCAAAAGCTTCTATAGATATGTAAAGAGAAAAAGGTCAGTAAAGACAAACGTAGATCCCCTGCAGGGGAAGTCATAATGGGGAACAAAGAAATGGCAGACCAATTGAACAAGTACTTTGGTTCGGTATTCACTAAGGAGGACATAAACAACCTTCCGGATATAAAAGGGGTCAGAGGGTCCAGTAAGAAGGAGGAACTGAGGGAAATCCTTATTAATCGGGAAATTGTGTTGGGGAAATTGATGGGATTGAAGGCCGATAAATCCCCAGGGCCTGATGGTCTGCATCCCAGAGTACTTAAGGAGGTGACCTTGGATATAGCGGATGCATTAACAGTCATTTTCCAACATTCCATAGACTCTGGATCAGTTCCTATGGAGTGGAGAGTAGCCAATGTAACCCCACTTTTTAAAAAAGGAGGGAGAGAGAAAACAGGGAATTATCGACCAGTCAGTCTGACATCGGTAGTGGGTAAAATGACAGAATTGATTATTAAGGATGTCATAGCAGTGCATTTGGAAAGAGGTGACATGATAGGTCCAAGTCAGCATGGATTTGTGAAAGGGAAATCATGCTTGACAAATCTTCTGGAATTTTTTGAGGATGATTCCAGTAGAGTGGACAAGGGAGAACCAGTTGATGTGGTGTATTTGGACTTTCAGAAGGCTTTCGACAAGGTCCCACACAAGAGATTAATGTGCAAAGTTAAAGCACATGGGATTGGGGGTAGTGTGCTGACATGGATTGAGAACTGGTTGTCAGACAGGAAGCAAAGAGTAGGAGTAAATGGATACTTTTCAGAATGGCAGGCAGTGACTCGTGGGGTAATGCAAGGTTCTGTGCTGGGGCCCCAGCTGTTTACATTGTACATTAATGATTCAGATGAGGGGATTAAATGTAGTATCTCCAAATTTGCAGATGACACTAAGTTGGGTGGCAGTGTGAGCTGTGAGGAGGATGCTAGGAGGCTGCAGAGTGACTTGGATAGGTTAGGTGAGTGGGCAAATGCATGGCAGATGAAGTATAATGTGGATAAATGTGAGGTTATCCAATTTGGTGGTAAAAACAGAGAGACAGACTATTATCTGAATGGTGGCAGATTAGGAAAAGGGGAGGTGCAACGAGACCTGGGTGTCATGGTACATCAGTCATTGAAGGTTGGCATGCAGGTACAGCAGGCGGTTAAGAAAGCAAATGGCATGTTGGCCTTCATAGCGAGGGGATTTGATACAGGGGCAGGGAGGTGTTACTACAGTTGTACAGGGCCTTGGTGAGGCCACACCTGGAGTATTGTGTACAGTTTTGGTCTCCTAACTTGAGGAAGGACATTCTTGCTATTGAGGGAGTGCAGCAAAGGTTCACCAGACTGATTACCGGGATGGCAGGACTGACATATCAAGAAAGACTGGATCAACTGGGCTTGTATTCATTGGAGTTCAGAAGAATGAGAGGAGATCTCATAGAAACAATTAAAATTCTGACGGGTTTAGACAGGTTAGATGCGGGAAGAATGTTCCCACTGTTGGGGAAGTCCAGAACCAGGGGTCACAGTCTAAGGATAAGGGGTAAGCCATTTAGGACCGAGATGAGGAGAAACTTCTTCACCCAGAGAGTAGTAAACCTGTGGAATTCTCTACCACATGAAGTTGTTGAGGCCAATTCACTAAATATATTCAAAAAGGAGTTAGATGTCGTCCTTACTACTAGGGGGATCAAGGGGTATGGCGAGAAAGCAGGAATGGGGTACTGAAGTTGCATGTTCAGCCATGAACTCATTGAATGGCGGTGCAGGCTCGAAGTGCCGAATGGCCTACTCCTGCACCTATTTTCTATGATTCTATGTTTCTAATACTGTCCACACTTACAGTTCTGTCCACACCTACAGGACTGTCCACACTTACAGTACTGTCCACACCTAATGTACTGTACACACTTGTAGCACTGTCGACTCTTCCAATGCTGTCCACACCTACAGTACTGTCCACACTTAGAATACTGTCCACACCTACAGTACTGTCCACACTTAATGTACTGTCCACACTTACAGTACCGTCCAGACTTACAGTACTGTCCACATCTACGGTACCTTCCACGCTGTCCACACTTGCAGCATTGTCCACACCTACAGTGCTGTCCACACCTACGGTTCTGTCCACACTTATAGTAATGTCCACACTTACAGTACAGTCCACACCTACAGTACTGTCCACACTTATAGTACTGTCCACACCTAACGTACGGTCCACACTTGCAGTATTGTCTCCACTCTTACTGTACTGTCCACACTTACAATACTGTCCACACCTAATGCACTGACCACACTTACAGTACTGTCCACACCTACAGCACTGTCCATGCTTACAGTACTGTCGACACCTAATGTACTGTCCACACTTATAGGACTGTCCACACTGACTGTGATGTGCACACTTGCAGTATTGTCCACACTTACAATACCGTCCACACTTACAGTACTGTACACACTTATAGGACTGTCCAAACTGACTGTGATGTGCACACTTGCAGTATTGTCCACACTTACAATACCGTCCACACTTACAGTACTGCCCACACCTACAGAACTGTCCACACTTACAGTACTGTGCTCACCTACAGTAGTGAACACACTTACAGTATTGCTCCCACTTACAGTACCATCCACACTTACAGTACTGTCCACACCGAGAGTACTGTCCACATTTACTGTTCTGTCCACAACTACAGTACTGTCCACTCAGAGAGTACTGTCTACACTTACAGTACTGTCCACACCTAGAGTACTGTCCACACTTACAGTACTGTCCACACAGAGAATACTGTCCACACTTACACTACATTCCACACCGACAGTACTGTCCACACTTGTAGTACTGTCGACTCTTACAGGACTGTCCACACCTACAGGACCATCCACACCTACAGGACCATCCACACTTACAGTACTGTCCACACCTAACATACGGTCCACACTTGCAGTATTGTTCCCACTCTTACTGTACTGTCCACACTTACAATACTGTCCACACCTAATGTACTGATCACACTTACTGTACTGTCCACACTTAAAATATTGTCCACACTTACAGTACTGTCCACACCTAACGTATGGTCCACATTTACAGGTACTGACCACACTTACAGCACTGTGCACACCTACAGTACTGTGCACACCTACAGTACTGTCCACACTGAGTGTACTGTCCACACTTACAGCACTGTCCACACTTACAGTACTGCCCACACCTAATGTACTGTCCACACTTACAGTACTGTCCACACCTAATGTACTGTCCACACTTACAGCACTGTGCACACCTAGATTACTATCCATATTTAGAGTACTGTTCACACCTAGTGTACTGTGCACTCTTACAGTACTGTCCACACCTACAGTACTGACCACACTTACTGTACTTTCCACACTTACAGTACTGTCCACACCTAATGTACTGTCCACACTTACAGCACTGTGCACACCTACAGTACTGACCACACTTACTGTACTGTCCACACTTAGTGTACTGTCCACACTTACAGCACTGTGCACACCTACAGTACTGACCACACTTACTGTACTGTCCACTCTTACAGTACTGTCCACACCTACAGTACTGACCACACTTACAGCACTGTGCACACCTACAGTACTGTCCACACATACAGTACTGTCCACAACTAGAGTACGATCCACATTTAGAGTACTGTTCACACCTAGTGTGTACTGTGCACTCTTACTGTACTGTCCACAACTACAGTACTGTCCACACTTACAGTAATGTCCACACATACAGTACTGTCCACAACTGAAGTAATATCCACATTTAGAGTACTGTTCACACCTAGTGTACTGTGCACATTTACAGTACTGTCCACATCTACAGTACTGACCACACTTACAGTACCATCCACAACTACAGTACTGCTATGCCTACAGTACTGTCCACACTTACAGTATTGTCCACACTTACAGTAACATGCACAATTAGAGTACGATCCACATTTACAGTACTGTTCAAACCTAGTGTACTGTCCAACTTATAGTACTGTCCACACTTATAGGACTGCCACACTGACTGTGATGTGCACACTTGCAGTATTGTCCACACTTACAATACCATCCACACTTACACTACTGTACACACTTATCAGACTGTCCACACTGACTGTGATGTGCGCACTTACAGAACTGTCCACAGTTACAATACCGTCCACACTTACAGTACTGTCCACACCTACAGTACTGTCCACACTTATTGTACTGTCCACACTTACAGCACTGTCCACACTTACAGTACTCTCCACACCTAATGTACTGTCCACACTTACTGAACTGTCCACACTTACAGCACTGTGCACACCTACAGTGCTGTCCACACTTACAGCACTGTCCACACTTACAGTACTGTCCACACATACAGTACTGTCCACAACTAGAGTACTACCCATATTTAGAGTACTGTTCACACCTAGTGTACTGTGCACTCTTACAGTACTGACAACACCTACAGTAGTGACCACACTTACTGTACTTTCCACACTTACAGTACTGTCCACACCTACAGTACTGACCACACTTACTGTACTTTCCACACTTACAGTACTGTCCACACCTAATGTATTGTCCACACTTACAGCACTGTGCACACCTACAGTACTGTCCACACATACAGTACTGTCCACAACTAGAGTACTATCCACATTTAGAGTACTGTTCACACCTAGTGTACTGTGCACTCTTACAGTACTGTCCAGTACTACAGTACTGACCACACTTACTGTACTGTCCACACTTACATTACTGTCCACACCTAATGTACTGTCCACACTTAGTGTACTGTCCACACTTACAGCACTGTCCACACCTACAGTACTGACCCCACTTACTGTACTGTCCACACTTACATTACTGTCCACACCTAATGTACTGACCACACTTACTGTACTGTCCACACTTACAGTACTGTCGAGACCTACAGTACTGTCCACACTTATAGTACTTTCCACAAATAAATGTTCACACTTATTGTACTGTTCACACTTGTAGCACTGTCCACACCTACATGACTGTTCACACTTACAGTACTGTCTACACCTACAGTACTGTCCACACTTACTGTACTGTCCACACCTACAGTACTGACCACACTTACGGTACTGTCCACACTTACAGCACTGTGCACACCTACAGTACTGTCCACACTTACAGTACTGTCCACACATACAGTACTGTCCACAACTGAAGTAATATCCACATTTACAGTACTGTTCACACCTAGTGTACTGACCACATCTACAGTACTGTCCACACTTACAGTATTGTCCACACTTACAGTAACATGCACAACTAGAGTACGATCCACATTTATAGTACTGTTCACACCTAGTGTACTGTCCAACTTACAGTACTGTCCACACTTATAGGACTGTCCACACTGACTGTGATGTGCACACTTGCAATATTGTCCACACTTACAATACCGTCCACACTTACACTACTGTACACACTTATCAGACTGTCCACACTGACTGTGATGTGCACACTTACAGTACTGTCCACAGTTACAATACCGTCCACACTTACAGTACTGTCCACACTTACAGTACCGTCCACACTTACAGTGCTGTCCACACCTGCAGTACTGTACACACTTACTGTACTGTCCACACTTACAGTACTGCCCACACCTAATGTACTGTCCACACTTACAGTACTGTCCACAACTAGAGTACTGACCACATTTAAAGTACTGTTCACAGCGAGTGTATTGTCCACACTTACAGTACTGTCCACACTTACAGTGCTGTCCACACTTACAGTACTGTCCACACTTACTGTTCTGTCCACAACTACAGTACTGTCCACACCTAGAGTACTCTCCACACCAACAGTAATGTCCACACTTACAATACTGTCCACACCTAGAGTACTGTCCACACTTACAGTACTGTCAACACTTACAGTACTGGCCACACCTACAGGACTGTCCACACTTACAGTAATGTCACACAGAGAGTACTGTCCACACTTACACTACATTTCAAACCTACAGTAATGTCCAAAACTAGAGTACTGTCCACAATTACAGTTCTGTCCACACCTAACGTTCTGTCCACACTTATTGTACTGTCCACACTTGCAGTACTGTCCACACCAACAGTATTGTCCACACCTACAGTACTGTCCATGCTGTCCACACTTACAGTGCTGTCCACACTTACAGTACTGACCATACTTACAATACTGTTCACACTTACAGTACTGTCTACACCTACAGTACTGTCCACACTTACTGTACTGCCCACACCTACAGTACTGACCACACTTACTGTACTGTCCACACTTACAGCACTGTGTCACACCTACAGTACTGTCCACACTTACAGTACTGTCCACACATACAGTACTGTCCACAACTGAAGTAATATCCAGATTTACAGTACTGTTCACGCCTAGTGTACTGTCCACATCTACAGTACTGTCCACACTTACAGTATTGTCCACACTTACAGTAACATGCACAACTAGAGTACGATCCACATTTACAGTACTGTTCACACCTAGTGTACTGTCCAACTTACAGTACTGTCCACACTTATAGGACTGTCCACACTGACTGTGATGTGCACACTTGCAGTATTGTCCACACTTACAATACCATCCACACTTACACTACTGAACACACTTATCAGACTGTCCACACTGACTGTGATGTGCACACTTACAGTACTGTCCACAGTTACAATACCATCCACACTTACAGTACTGTCCACACTTACAGCACTGTCCACACTTACAATACCGTCCACACTTACAGTACTGTCCACACCTACAGTACTGTCCACACTTACAGTACTGTCCACACCTACAGTGCTGTCCACACCTGCAGTACTGTACACACTTACTGTACTGTCCACACTTACAGTACTGCCCACAACTAATGTACTGTCCACATTTACAGTACTGTCCACAACTAGAGTACTGACCACATTTAAAGTACTGTTCACAGCGAGTGTATTGTCCACACTTACAGTGCTGTCCACACTTACAGTACTGTCCACACTTACTGTTCTGTCCACAACTACAGTACTGTCCACACCTAGAGTACTCTCCAGACCAAAAGTAATGTCCACACTTAAAATACTGTCCACACCTAGAGTACTGTCCACACTGACAGTACTGTCAACACTTACAGTACTGGCCACACCTACAGGACTGTCCACACTTACAGTAATGTCACACAGAGAGTACTGTCCACACTTACACTACATTTCAAACCTACAGTAATGTCCAAAACTAGAGTACTGTCCACAATTACAGTTCTGTCCACACCTAACGTTCTGTCCACCCTTATTGTACTGTCCACACTTGCAGTACTGCCCACACTTACAATACTCTCCACACCTACAGTACTGTCCATGCTGTCCACACTTACAGTGCTGTCCACACTTACAGTACTGACCACACTTACAATACTGTCCACACTTACAGGACTGTCCACACTTACAATACTGTCCACACTTACAGTACTGACCACACTTACAATACTGTCCACACTTACAGTACTGTCCACATTTACTGCTCTGTCCACAACTACAATACTGTCCACACCTAGAGTACTGTCCACACTTATCGGACTGTCCACACTTACAGTACTGTCCACACTTACAATACCGTCCACACTTACTGTACTGTCCACACCTACAGTACTGTCCACACTTACTGTACTGTTCACACTTACTGTACTGTCCACACTTACTGTACTGTCCACAGCTACAATACTGTCCACACCGACAGTACTGTCCACACTTACAGTACTGTCCACACTTACTGTACTGTTCACACTTACTGTACTGTCCACACTTACAGTACTGTCCACATTTACTGTTCTATCCACAACTACAGTACTGTCCACACTTACAATACTGTCCACACTTAGAGTACTATCCAGACTTACAATACTGTCCACACTTACAGTACTGACCACACTTACAATACTGTCCACACCTACAGTACTGTCCACACTTACAATACTGTCCACACTTACAGTACTGACCACACTTACAATACTGTCCACACTTACAGGACTGTCCACACTTACAATACTGTCCACACTTACAGTACTGACCACACTTACAATACTGTCCACACTTACAGTACTGTCCACATTTACTGTTCTGTCCACAACTACAATACTGTCCACACCTAGAGTACTGTCCACACTTATCGGACTGTCCACACTGACTGTGATGTGCACACTTACAGTACTGTCCACACTTACAATATCGTCCACACTTACTGTACTGTCCACACCTACAGTACTGTCCACATTTACTGTACTGTTCACACTTACAATACTGTCCACACTTACAGGACTGTCCACACTTACAATACTGTCCACACTTACAGTACTGACCACACTTACAATACTGTCCACACTTACAGTACTGTCCACATTTACTGTTCTGTCCACAACTACAATACTGTCCACACCTAGAGTACTGTCCACACTTACAGTACTGTCCACACTTACTGTACTGTCCACACTTACACTACATTTCAAACCTACAGTAATGTCCAAAACTAGAGTACTGTCCACAATTACAGTTCTGTCAACACCTAACGTTCTGTCCACACTTATTGTACTGTCCACACTTGCAGTACTGTCCACACCAACAGTATTGTCCACACCTACAGTACTGTCCATGCTGTCCAAACTTACAGTGCTGTCCACACTTACAGTACTGACCACACTTACAATACTGTCCACACTTACAGGACTGTCCACACTTACAATACTGTCCACACTTACAGTACTGACCACACTTACAATACTGTCCACACTTACAGTACTGTCCACATTTACTGCTCTGTCCACAACTACAATACTGTCCACACCTAGAGTACTGTCCACACTTATCGGACTGTCCACACTTACAGTACTGTCCACACTTACAATACCGTTCACACTTACTGTACTGTCCACACCTACAGTACTGTCCACACTTACTGTACTGTTCACACTTACTGTACTGTCCACACTTACAGTACTGTCCACACTTACTGTACTGTCCACAGCTACAATACTGTCCACACCGACAGTACTGTCCACACTTACAGTACTGTCCACACTTACTGTACTGTTCACACTTACTGTACTGTCCACACTTACAGTACTGTCCATGCTGTCCACACTTACAGTGCTGTCCACACTTACAGTACTGTCCACATTTACTGTTCTATCCACAACTACAGTACTGTCCACACTTACAATACTGTCCACACTTAGAGTACTATCCACACTTACAATACTGTCCACACTTACAGTACTGACCACACTTACAATACTGTCCACACCTACAGTACTGTCCACACTTACAATACTGTCCACACTTACAGTACTGTCCACACTTACAATACTGTCCACACTTACAGGACTGTCCACACTTACAATACTGTCCACACTTACAGTACTGACCACACTTACAATACTGTCCACACTTACAGTACTGTCCACATTTACTGCTCTGTCCACAACTACAATACTGTCCACACCTAGAGTAATGTCCACACTTATCGGACTGTCCACACTGACTGTGATGTGCACACTTACAGTACTGTCCACACTTACAATATCATCCACACTTACTGTACTGTCCACACCTACAGTACTGTCCACACTTACTGTACTGTTCACACTTACTGTACTGTCCACACTTACAGTACTGTTCACACTTACTGTACTGTCCACAGCTACAATACTGTCCACACCGACAGTACTGTCCACACTTACAGTACTGTTCACACTTACTGTACTGTCCACAACTACAGTACTGTCCACACCTAGAGTACTCTCCACACCAACAGTAATGTCCACACTTAAAATACTGTCCACACCTAGAGTACTGTCCACACTGACAGTACTGTCAACACTTACAGTACTGGCCACACCTACAGGACTGTCCACACTTACACTAATGTCACACAGAGAGTACTGTCCACACTTACACTACATTTCAAACCTACAGTAATGTCCAAAACTAGAGTACTGTCCACAATTACAGTTCTGTCCACACCTAACGTTCTGTCCACACTTATTGTACTGTCCACACTTGCAGTACTGTCCACACCAACAGTATTGTCCACACCTACAGTACTGTCCATGCTGTCCACACTTACAGTGCTGTCCACACTTACAGTACTGACCACACTTACAATACTGTCCACACTTACAGTACTGTCCACATTTACTGCTCTGTCCACAACTACAATACTGTCCACACCTAGAGTACTGTCCACACTTATCGGACTGTCCACACTTACAGTACTGTCCACACTTACAATACCGTCCACACTTACTGTACTGTCCACACCTACAGTACTGTCCACACTTACTGTACTGTTCACACTTACTGTACTGTCCACACTTACTGTACTGTCCACAGCTACAATACTGTCCACACCGACAGTACTGTCCACACTTACAGTACTGTCCACACTTACTGTACTGTTCACACTTACTGTACTGTCCAAACTTACAGTGCTGTCCACACTTACAGTACTGTCCACATTTACTGTTCTATCCACAACTACAGTACTGTCCACACTTACAATACTGTCCACATTTCGAGAACTATCCAGACTTACAATACTGTCCACACTTACAGTACTGACCACACTTACAATACTGTCCACACCTACAGTACTGTCCACACTTACAATACTGTCCACACTTACAGTACTGACCACACTTACAATACTGTCCACACTTACAGTACTGTCCACATTTACTGCTCTGTCCACAACTACAATACTGTCCACACCTAGAGTACTGTCCACACTTATTGGACTGTCCACACTGACTGTGATGTGCACACTTACAGTACTGTCCACACTTACAATATCGTCCACACTTACTGTACTGTCCACACCTACAGTACTGTCCACACTTACTGTACTGTTCACACTTACTGTACTGTCCACACTTACTGTACTGTCCACAGCTACAATACTGTCCACACCGACAGTACTGTCCACACTTACAGTACTGTCCACACTTACTGTACTGTCCACACTTACACTACATTTCAAACCTACAGTAATGTCCAAAACTAGAGTACTGTCCACAATTACAGTTCTGTCCACACCTAACGTTCTGTCCACCCTTATTGTACTGTCCACACTTGCAGTACTGCCCACACTTACAATACTCTCCACACCTACAGTACTGTCCATGCTGTCCACACTTACAGTGCTGTCCACACTTACAGTACTGACCACACTTACAATACTGTCCACACTTACAGGACTGTCCACACTTACAATACTGTCCACACTGACAGTACTGACCACACTTACAATACTGTCCACACTTACAGTACTGTCCACATTTACTGCTCTGTCCACAACTACAATACTGTCCACACCTAGAGTACTGTCCACACTTATCGGACTGTCCACACTTACAGTACTGTCCACACTTACAATACCGTCCACACTTACTGTACTGTCCACACCTACAGTACTGTCCACACTTACTGTACTGTTCACACTTACTGTACTGTCCACACTTACTGTACTGTCCACAGCTACAATACTGTCCACACCGACAGTACTGTCCACACTTACAGTACTGTCCACACTTACTGTACTGTTCACACTTACTGTACTGTCCACACTTACAGTACTGTCCACATTTACTGTTCTATCCACAACTACAGTACTGTCCACACTTACAATACTGTCCACACTTAGAGTACTATCCAGACTTACAATACTGTCCACACTTACAGTACTGACCACACTTACAATACTGTCCACACCTACAGTACTGTCCACACTTACAATACTGTCCACACTTACAGTACTGACCACACTTACAATACTGTCCACACTTACAGGACTGTCCACACTTACAATACTGTCCACACTTACAGTACTGACCACACTTACAATACTGTCCACACTTACAGTACTGTCCACATTTACTGTTCTGTCCACAACTACAATACTGTCCACACCTAGAGTACTGTCCACACTTATCGGACTGTCCACACTGACTGTGATGTGCACACTTACAGTACTGTCCACACTTACAATATCGTCCACACTTACTGTACTGTCCACACCTACAGTACTGTCCACATTTACTGTACTGTTCACACTTACTGTACTGTCCACACTTACACTACATTTCAAACCTACAGTAATGTCCAAAACTAGAGTACTGTCCACAATTACAGTTCTGTCAACACCTAACGTTCTGTCCACACTTATTGTACTGTCCACACTTGCAGTACTGTCCACACCAACAGTATTGTCCACACCTACAGTACTGTCCATGCTGTCCAAACTTACAGTGCTGTCCACACTTACAGTACTGACCACACTTACAATACTGTCCACACTTACAGGACTGTCCACACTTACAATACTGTCCACACTTACAGTACTGACCACACTTACAATACTGTCCACACTTACAGTACTGTCCACATTTACTGCTCTGTCCACAACTACAATACTGTCCACACCTAGAGTACTGTTCACACTTATCGGACTGTCCACACTTACAGTACTGTCCACACTTACAATACCGTTCACACTTACTGTACTGTCCACACCTACAGTACTGTCCACACTTACTGTACTGTTCACACTTACTGTACTGTCCACACTTACAGTACTGTCCACACTTACTGTACTGTCCACAGCTACAATACTGTCCACACCGACAGTACTGTCCACACTTACAGTACTGTCCACACTTACTGTACTGTTCACACTTACTGTACTGTCCACACTTACAGTACTGTCCATGCTGTCCACACTTACAGTGCTGTCCACACTTACAGTACTGTCCACATTTACTGTTCTATCCACAACTACAGTACTGTCCACACTTACAATACTGTCCACACTTAGAGTACTATCCACACTTACAATACTGTCCACACTTACAGTACTGACCACACTTACAATACTGTCCACACCTACAGTACTGTCCACACTTACAATACTGTCCACACTTACAGTACTGTCCACACTTACAATACTGTCCACACTTACAGGACTGTCCACACTTACAATACTGTCCACACTTACAGTACTGACCACACTTACAATACTGTCCACACTTACAGTACTGTCCACATTTACTGCTCTGTCCACAACTACAATACTGTCCACACCTAGAGTAATGTCCACACTTATCGGACTGTCCACACTGACTGTGATGTGCACACTTACAGTACTGTCCACACTTACAATATCATCCACACTTACTGTACTGTCCACACCTACAGTACTGTCCACACTTACTGTACTGTTCACACTTACTGTACTGTCCACACTTACAGTACTGTTCACACTTACTGTACTGTCCACAGCTACAATACTGTCCACACCGACAGTACTGTCCACACTTACAGTACTGTTCACACTTACTGTACTGTCCACAACTACAGTACTGTCCACACCTAGAGTACTCTCCACACCAACAGTAATGTCCACACTTAAAATACTGTCCACACCTAGAGTACTGTCCACACTGACAGTACTGTCAACACTTACAGTACTGGCCACACCTACAGGACTGTCCACACTTACAGTAATGTCACACAGAGAGTACTGTCCACACTTACACTACATTTCAAACCTACAGTAATGTCCAAAACTAGAGTACTGTCCACAATTACAGTTCTGTCCACACCTAACGTTCTGTCCACACTTATTGTACTGTCCACACTTGCAGTACTGTCCACACCAACAGTATTGTCCACACCTACAGTACTGTCCATGCTGTCCACACTTACAGTGCTGTCCACACTTACAGTACTGACCACACTTACAATACTGTCCACACTTACAGTACTGTCCACATTTACTGCTCTGTCCACAACTACAATACTGTCCACACCTAGAGTACTGTCCACACTTATCGGACTGTCCACACTTACAGTACTGTCCACACTTACAATACCGTCCACACTTACTGTACTGTCCACACCTACAGTACTGTCCACACTTACTGTACTGTTCACACTTACTGTACTGTCCACACTTACTGTACTGTCCACAGCTACAATACTGTCCACACCGACAGTACTGTCCACACTTACAGTACTGTCCACACTTACTGTACTGTTCACACTTACTGTACTGTCCACACTTACAGTGCTGTCCACACTTACAGTACTGTCCACATTTACTGTTCTATCCACAACTACAGTACTGTCCACACTTACAATACTGTCCACATTTCGAGAACTATCCAGACTTACAATACTGTCCACACTTACAGTACTGACCACACTTACAATACTGTCCACACCTACAGTACTGTCCACACTTACAATACTGTCCACACTTACAGTACTGACCACACTTACAATACTGTCCACACTTACAGTACTGTCCACATTTACTGCTCTGTCCACAACTACAATACTGTCCACACCTAGAGTACTGTCCACACTTATTGGACTGTCCACACTGACTGTGATGTGCACACTTACAGTACTGTCCACACTTACAATATCGTCCACACTTACTGTACTGTCCACACCTACAGTACTGTCCACACTTACTGTACTGTTCACACTTACTGTACTGTCCACACTTACTGTACTGTCCACAGCTACGATACTGTCCACACCGACAGTACTGTCCACACTTACAGTACTGTCCACACTTACTGTACTGTCCACACTTACACTACATTTCAAACCTACAGTAATGTCCAAAACTAGAGTACTGTCCACAATTACAGTTCTGTCAACACCTAACGTTCTGTCCACACTTATTGTACTGTCCACACTTGCAGTACTGTCCACACCAACAGTATTGTCCACACCTACAGTACTGTCCATGCTGTCCACACTTACAGTGCTGTCCACACTTACAGTACTGACCACACTTACAATACTGTCCACACTTACAGGACTGTCCACACTTACAATACTGTCCACACTTACAGTACTGACCACACTTACAATACTGTCCACACTTACAGGACTGTCCACATTTACTGCTCTGTCCACAACTACAATACTGTCCACACCTAGAGTACTGTCGACACTTATCGGACTGTCCAGACTTACAGTACTGTCCACACTTACAATACCGTCCACACTTACTGTACTGTCCATACCTACAGTACTGTCCACACTTACTGTACTGTTCACACTTACTGTACTGTCCACACTTACAGTACTGTCCACACTTACTGTACTGTTCACACTTACTGTACTGTCCACACTTACTGTACTGTCCACAGCTACAATACTGTCCACACCGACAGTACTGTCCACACTTACAGTACTGTCCACACTTACTGTACTGTTCACACTTACTGTACTGTCCACACTTACAGTACTGTCCATGCTGTCCACACTTACAGTGCTGTCCACACTTACAGTACTGTCCACATTTACTGTTCTATCCACAACTACAGTACTGTCCACACTTACAATACTGTCCACACTTAGAGTACTATCCACACTTACAATACTGTCCACACTTACAGTACTGACCACACTTACAATACTGTCCACACTTACAGTACTGACCACACTTACAATACTGTCCACACTTACAGTACTGTCCACACTTACAGAACTGTCCACACTTACAATACTGTCCACACTTACAGTACTGACCACACTTACAATACTGTCCACACTTACAGTACTGTCCACATTTACTGCTCTGTCCACAACTACAATACTGTCCACACCTAGAGTAATGTCCACACTTATCGGACTGTCCACACTGACTGTGATGTGCACACTTACAGTACTGTCCACACTTACAATATGGTCCACACTTACTGTACTGTCCACACCTACAGTACTGTCCACACTTACTGTACTGTTCACACTTACTGTACTGTCCACACTTACAGTACTGTTCACACTTACTGTACTGTCCACAGCTACAATACTGTCCACACTGACAGTACTGTCCACACTTACAGTACTGTTCACACTTACTGTACTGTCCACACTTACAGTACTGTCCACACCTACAGTACTGTCCACACTTACTGTACTGTTCACACTTACTGTATAGTCCACACTTACAGTACTGTCCACACCTACAGGACTGTCCACACTTACAATAATGTCCACACCGACAGTACTGCCCACACTTATAGTACTGTCCACACTTACAGTACTGTTCACACTTACAGTACTGTTCACACTGACTGTACTGTCCACAGCTACAATACTGTCAACACTTGTAGTACTGTTTCCTTACAGTACTTTCCACACTTACAATACTGTCCACACCTGCAGTACTTTCCACACCGACATCTTTACCTGGAGTGTATTTAGAATGTGGAACTTGCTTTCACAATGAAACTTAGAATCATAGACTTGCGAAATGATACTGCATAGAATGAAGTCTTCGGGCTATCATGCCTTTGCAAAAGCTATAAATTAATTCCACAAAAGTGCTCTTTCCCAAAGCCCTGAATTTGTTTCACTTCCAACTATTGATTCCATTCCCTTCTGAAGTTTGCTGTTGATCTGTTTTCACCAGCCTAACTGGCAGGGTGTTCCTGATCATAACAATATGCTGCCTATTTGTTTTCCTCTTGATGCCTGTGATTATTTTTCCAATCACGTTAAATCTGTTTCCTCTGGTTCCCAACCTCCTCCCTCATCACTGGAAACAATCTCTTATTATTTATTCTGTCAAAACCATTCTTAAATTTGAATGTATCTATCAAATCTCCTCTTAATCGTCATTGCTCTGAGGAGTACAACCCCAACTTCACCACTCTCCACATAACTGAAGTCCCACCTCCTCAGTACCACTCTAGACAATGACCTACATACTCCCCAAGACCTCGAAATCCTTCATAAATTGTGATGTCCATAATTGGACACACGAGCCCGGCTGTGGCTTACCTAGTGTTTTACAAAGGGTGAGCAGAACTTCCTTGCTCTTGTACTCTCTGCCTCCATTGATAAATCTAAGAATCCCATATGCTTTTTATAGGCCTTCTCACATCGTCCTTCAAATATTTGTCAACTTGCATTCCCTGGTCTCTCTCTTCCTGCACCCCCTTAAAATATTCACCATTTTATTACCTACATTTCGATTATATTGCATAAATACATTCAGGGGAAGTGAAATAAATGCATGAGAGAGAATGGGATGCAAAGTTATGTGGGTAGGGTTAGATGAAGAGGCATGGGAGAAGGCTTGAGTAGAGCATAAATATCGTATTTGCCAGTTTGGCTGAATGGATTGTTTCTGTGCTGTTCATTCTACTTAATCTATCTCAACAGTATTTGATTGCCTGAGTGGTTAATCTGTGTAGCAGGCTCCCTCGGGAGTGCTAAATGATATATACTTCAATGCAAGGAGTATTGCAAATAAGGCAGATGAGCTGAGAGCACAGGTAGACACTTGGGAGTATCACATTATAGCCATGATAGAGACATGGCTGAAAGAGGGTCAGGTTTGGCAGCTCAATGTTCCTGGTTACAGGATTTTTAGACGGACAGAGAGGTGGGTAAAAGGCGTGGGGGTCTCAGTATTGATTAAAGAAACTATTACAGCTGTGAGGAGGGATGACATTTTCGAGGGATCATCAAATGAGGCCATATGGGCCGAACTGAAAAATAAAAAAAGGGGTGATCACACTGCTGAGCATGTATTATAGACCCCCAAATAGTGGGAGGGAGATAGAAGAACAAATATGTAAGCAAATTTCTGTTAAGGTCAAAAGACCATAGGGCAGTAATAGTAGGGGATTTCTACTATCCTAATATTGATTGGGACAATTATAGTGTGAAGGATATAGAGGGTGCAGAATTTATAAAATACATTTTAGAGAGCTTTTTTAGTCAGTATGTAACAAGCCCAACACGGGGCAGTTCTGGATTTAGTTTTGAGGAATGAAGCTGGGCAGGTTGAAGTTTTATTACTGGGAGAGCACTTGGGTGCCAGTGACTATAATTCAGTCAGATTCAAGGTAGTTTTGGATAAGGATAAGGATAGAACAGGAATAAAAGTTCCAAATTGGGGAAAAGCTGACTGTGCTAAGTTGAGAAGTGATATGACCATAGTGGACTGGAAACAGCTACTTGTGGGTAAATCAGTGTCGGAACAGTGGGAGGCATTCAAGGAGGAGATCCAGAGGGCTCAGGCCAAACATGTGCCCTTAAAGAAGAAGGCTGGGAGTAACAATTCTAGAGCCCCCTGGATGTCTTGGGACTTACAGGGAAAGATAAAGAAAAAAAGTGAATCATATGTCATATACCGATGGCTAAATACTATAGAATCTCTGGAGGCATATGGAAAGTACAGAGGTGAAATTAAAAAGGATATTAGGAATGCTAAGAGAGAGCATGAAAAACTATTTGCAAATAAAATCAAGGAAAACCCAAAGATGTTCTATAAATATATTGAGAGCAAGAGGATAACTAAAGAAAGGGTAGGATCCATTAGAGACCATGAGGGTAATCTGTGCATGGAGGTGGAAGATGTGAGTATGCTTCTCAATGAATATTTTGCATCTGTTTTCACAAAGGAAAGAGGCAATGTAGATACAGCTATCTAGGAGGAGTGTGAAATTCTGGATGAAATAAACATAGTGAGAGAAGAGGTATGGGGGGTTTGCAGCTTAGAACGTGGATAAGTCCCCATACCTGGATGAAATGCATTCCAGGCTGTTGAGCGAAGCAAAAGAGGAAATAGCAGAAGCCTTGACCATCATTGTCCTGTCCTCTTTGGATTCAGGTATGGTGCCAGAGGACTGGAGGACTGCTAATGCACCCTTGTTTAAGAAGGGGGAAAGGGATAGGCTGAGTAATTACAGGCCTGTCAGCCTAACCTCAGTGGTGGGAAAATTATTGGAAAAAATCCTGAAGGACAGGATAAATCTACATTTAAAAAGACAAGGATTAATCAGGGATCGTCAGCGCGGATTTGTTAAGGAAAGATCGTGCTTGACTAACCTGATAGAACTTTTCGAGGAGGTAACCAGGAGGGTCAATGAGGGTAGTGCGTACGATGCAGTGTATATGGATTTTAGCAAAGCTATTGATAAGGTCCCACATGGCAGACTGGTCACGAAGGTAAAAGTCCATGGGATCCAGGGCAAAGTGGCAAGTTGGATCCAAAATTGTCTCAGAGGTAGGAAGCAAAGGGTAGTGGTTAATGGATATTTTTGTGATTGGAAGGATGTTTCAAGTGGGGTTCCGCAGGATTCAGTACTGAGTCCCTTGCTTTTTGTGGTATACATCAATGATCTAGATTTGAATATAGGGGTATGATTAAAAAGTTTGCAGATGACACTAAAATTGTGGTTAATGACGAGGAAAGTCATGGACTGCAGGAGGATATCGATCTACTGGTCAGGTGGGCAGAGCAGTGGCAAATGGAATTTAATTCAGAGAAGTATGAGGTAATGCATTTGGGGAGGCCTAATAAGGAAAGGTTTTACACATTAAACGGGAGGCCACTTAGAAGTGTAGATGAACAAAGGGACCTTGGAATGCTGGTCCACAGATCCCTGAAAGTAGCAGGCCAGATGGATAAGTTCATTAAGAAGGCATACGGAGTGCTTGCCTTTATTGGCCAAGGCATAAAATACAAGAGCAGGGAGGTTATACTTAAATTGTATAATACACTGGTTAAGCTCAGCTGGAATACTGTGTGCAGTTCTGGTCGCCATATTATAGGAAGGGCATGATTGCACTAGAGAGATTGCAGAGGAGATTTACTAGGATGCTGCCTGGAATGGAGAACCTTAGCTATGGGGACAGATTGGATAGGTTGGGTTTGTTCTCCTTGGAACAAAGGAGGCTGAGGGGGAGACCTCATTGAGGTGTATAACATTATGAGGGGCCTGGACATAGTGGATAGCAAGGATCTATTTCCCTTGGTGGAGGGGTCAATTATGAGGGAGCATAGGTTTAAGGTGGTTGGTAGAAGGTTTAAAAGGGATTTGAGGGGAAGCTTCTTCATGCAGAGGGTTGTGGCGGTCTGGAACTCACTGCCTGGAAGGGTGGTGGATGCAGAAACCCTTACCACATGTAAAAGGTGCTTGGATGTACACTTGAAACATAGAAACATAGAAATGTACAGTGCAGAAAGAGACCTTTCCGGCCCATCGTGTCCGCGCCGGCTGACAAAGAGCCGCACAACCCTTGATCAGCAGCCCTAAAGGTTACATATAAACCTATGAATAATGACGGAACGGCAAAGAGCACTGAGCCCAACCAGTCCTCCTCTCACAACTGCGACACCCCTTATACTGAAACATTCTACACTCCACTCCAACCGGAGCCATGTGATCTCCTGGGAGAGGCAAAAGTGCCATAACCTGCAGGGTTACGGACCTAGAGCTGGTAAGTGAGATTAGACTGGATAACATCTTGTTGGCTGGCGCAGACAGTACATCATGGAATCTAATACGGCCAGAGTGGTCTTCTGGACTAGTTTCGATCACCTGGATAGGTTGGAGAGGAATTTTCCCAGATTTTTTCCTCCACTTGGCGTGTGTTTTTATCTGTTTTTTGCCTCTCCCAGGATATCACGTGGCTCCGGTTGGGGTGGAGTATAAACTGTTGTGATACATGGGATATTGCAGTTGTGTGGGGTGGACTGGTTGGGCCGCATGCTCTTTATCTTTCCACCATGGTTCATTGTTCATAGGTTTATATGTAACCTTCAGGGTTTCTGACTGAGGGCCATGTGGCTCTTTGTTGGCTGGCGTGGACACAGTGGGCCAAAATGGCCTCCTTCTGCGCTGTAAATTCTATGTTTCTATGTTAGTACTGCTTTACTCAAATGCCAATTAGATAGATTTCTTACTGAACATAACATTTTGGGATATGATGGATGAGCAGTTTTAGACATTACCTGTAAAATCACCATCAGTAAAATCACCATTGGTACAATCACCATTGGTAAAATCATCGGTACAATCACCATCAGTAAAATCATCATCGGTAAAAATCACCGTCAGTAAAATCATCATCGGTAAAATCACCATCGGAAAAATCACCATTGGTAAAAATCACCATCGGTAAAATCACCATCGGTAAAATCACCATAAGTAAAATCGCCATCAGTACAATCACCATCAGTAAAATCATCATTGGTAAAAATCACCATCGGTAAAATCACCATCAGTAAAATCACTACTGGTAAAATCACCATCAGTAAAATCACCATTGGTAAAATCATCAGTAAAAATCACCATCAGTAAAATCATCATCGGTAAAAATCACCATCGGTAAAATCACCATCGGTAAAAATCACCATCGGTAAAATCACCATCGGTAAAATCACCATCAGTAAAATCATCGGTAAAATCACCATCGGTACAATCACCATTGGTAAAATCACCATTGGTAAAATCACCATCGGTACAATCACCATCGGTAAAATCACCATTGGTACAATCACCATCGGTAAAATCACCATTGGTAAAATCATCATCGGTACAATCACCATCAGTAAAAGCACCATCAGTAAAATCATCATCGGTAAAGTCAACATCAGTAAAATCACCATCGGTACAATCACCATCGGTAAAATCACCATCAGTAAAATCACTATTGGTACAATCACCATCAGTAAAATCACCACAAGTAAAATCACCATCGGTACAATCACCATCGGTAAAATCGCCATCGGTAAAATCACCATTGGTACAATCACCATTGGTAAAATCACCATTGGTAAAATCATCATCGGTACAATCACCATCAGTAAAAGCACCATCACTAAAATCATCATCGGTAAAATCACCATCAGTAAAATCACCATCGGTACAATCACCATCAGTAAAATCACCATCAGTAAAATCAGCATCGGTAAAATCACCATCAATAAAATCACCATCAGTAAAATCACCATCGGTAAAATCACCATTGATAAAATCACCACAAGTAAAATCACCATCAGTAAAATCACCATCAGTACAATCACCATCAATAAAATCATCATCGGTAAAATCACCATCAGTAAAATCACCATCGGTACAATCACCATCGGTAAAATCACCATCGGTAAAATTACCATCAATAAACATAAAAACATAGAAAATAGGTGCAGGAATAGACCATTTGGCCCTTCGAGCCTGCACCGCCATTCAATGAGTTCATGGCTGAACATGCAACTTCAGTACCCCACTCCTGCTTTCTCTCCATACCCCTTGATCCCTTTAGCCATAAAGGGCCATATCTAACTCCCTTTTCAATATATCTAACAAACTGGACTCAACACCTTTCTGTGCTAGAGAATACCACAGGTTCACAATTCTCTGAGTGAAGAAGTTTCTCCTCATCTCGGTCCTAAATGGCTTACCCCTTATCCTTAGACTGTGACCCCTGGTTCTGGACTTCCCCAACATTGGGAACATTCTTCCTGCATCTAACCTGTCCAGTCCCGTCAGAATTTTATATGTTTCTATGCAATCAACTCTCATTCTTCTAAATTCCAGTGAATATAAGCCTAGTTGATCCAGTCTTTCTTCATATGTCAGTCCTGCCATCCCGGGAATCAGTCTGGTGAACCTCAACAGCACTCCCTCAACATCAAGAATGTCCTTCCTCAGATTAGGAGATCAAAACTGTACACAATATTCAAGGTGTGGCCTCACCAAGGCCCTGTACAACTGCAGTAAGACCTCCCTGCTCCTATACTCAATTCCTCTCGCTGTGAAGGCTAACAAACCATTTGCCTTTTTCTCCGCCTGCTGTACCTGCATGCCAACTTTCAATGACTGATGTACCATGACACCCAGGTCTCGTTGCACCTCACCTTTTCCTAATCTGTCACCATGCAGATAATATTCTGCCTTCCTGTTTTTGCCACCAAAGTGGATAACCTCACATTTATCTACATTATACTGCATCTGCCATGCATTTGCCCACTCACCTAACCTGTCCAAGTCACCCTGCAGCCACTTAGCATTCTCCTCACAGCTTAGTGTCATCTGCAAATTTGGAGATATTACATTCAATTCCTTTGTCTAAATCATTAATGTATATTGTAAATAGCTGGGGTCCCAGCACTGAACCTTGCGGTACCCCACTAGTCACTGCCTGGCATTCTGAAAATGACCCGTTTATTCCTACTCTTTGCTTCCTGTCTGCCAACCAGTTCTCTATCCACATCAATACATTACCCCCAATACCACGTGCTTTAATTTTGCACACTAATCTCTTGTGTGGGACCTTGTCAAAAGCCTTTTGAAAGTCCAAATACACCACATCCACTGGTTCTCTCTTGTCCATTCTACTAGTTACATCCTCAAAAAATTTTAGATTGGTCAAGCATGATTTCCCTTTCACAAATCGATGCTGACTTGGACCGATCCTGTCACTGCTTTCCAAATGCGCTGCTATGACATCTTTAATAATTGATTCCAACATTTTTCCCACTACTGATGTCAGGCTAACCGGTCTATAATTCCCTGTTTTCTCTCTCCCTTCTTTTTGGGGTTACATTAGCTACCCTCCAATTCACAGGAACTGATCTAGATTTGATAGAATGTTGGAAAATGACCACCAATGCATCCACTATTTCTAGGGACACTTCCTTAAGTACTCTGGGATGCAGACTATCAGGCCCTGGGGATTTATCAGCCTTCAATCCGATCAATTTAACTAACACAATTTCCTGACTAATAAGGATTTCCTTCAGCTCCTCCTTCTCGTTAGACCCTCGGTCCCCTAGTATTTCCGGAAGGTTATTTGTGTCTTCCTTAGTGAAGACAGAACCAAAGTATTTGTTCAATTGGTCTGCCATTTTTCAAATGTCCTGCTACTGCTTCTTTAATAATGGACTCCAACATTTTCCCAACCACAGATGTTAGGCTAACTGGTCTATAGTTTCCTGTTTTTCGTCTGCCTCCTTTTTTAAATAGGGGCATTACATTTGCAGTTTTCCAGTCTGCTGAGAACTCCTCAGAATCCAGGGAATTTTGGTAAATTACAACCAATGCATCCAATGTATCAAAAAGTAAATTATGTTATAAAACTTTGAAATTAATTTAAGTTCTATTACTTTAAAAAAAAAGTGAAGTGCTCTTTTAATTTACGTGTGGGTATCTTTGATTTTAGGGATATTCTCATTGATAGCTCAGAACTCCCATTACTATGAATGAGAATACTACATTTCCAGGTCCACGTGAACCCAGCGCTTACGATCCCGGGATGTGTGGGCCTCTGCGCTGGGTGCGCATCTCGGCCTCGGACCGCAAGTGTTCGTTCCTCTGAGACCACCACGTACTTTTACAAAACCATTTCGATCGGAGGCATCTGCCCGCGGGAAGCCTCCGACCCCAATATTTGCCCCAATATATTGCACATCTGTGTAATATTTGTGATGTAAAGATTGTTGGGTTTGAAGTAGTTAACTGAATCTGTTTGTTCAGTGCCTGTAATTAATGCCAGTCTCCATGGGAACTAATTGTGTCACCAGAGCGTTTCCCTGCTTTAAATAAGCAATTATTTTCAACATGCGGTGTCAGTGGGAGCATCGCGTGTGGCACTGATACCGATCAACAGCTGTACAGGGAGCGAAGGAACAAATAGGAATCTGAGAGCAAAAGATTGCAACGTTACAACAATGGGCCACAATCTGAGAGCAGTAGATTATAGCAGTCCGTTCTGGGCTTTTCAGATTCTCCATGTATATTATGATTTACTACAAATAAGGGATTGGATATATTATCCGCTTGTGGGTATACAAGTAATTTATTATCCACTCCTCGCTGCTGTGGGTGTCACCGGTAAGTCCCTATATCCAGCTATAAATTCTATAATGGCTATAATTACTGTTTCTGTTATTCACTGTTGCTCTTTCTGGCAAGTCTTTATATCGAGCTAAAACTCTGGAGGGGGATATCCTGGAGGCAACATGTATTTACTGGGTCTTTTGGAGTGAGATTTAATTCACAAAGGGTCCCTGGGAATGAGACTGTATTTGCAATGTCCTTGGGGTGTGTCACTGTTGAACAGAGATCCAGAGAGAGGCAAATATTCAAACGGGACGAGAGGCGGTTCAAACACCGGAACCAGAGAGCGTACAAATATTGGCAGGGTTCCAGAGAATGTACTGATATTTATAGGGTCACTGAAAATGTACTGATATTTACAGGGGACACAGAGAAAGTACTGATATTTACAGGGGACGGAGAATGTACTGATATTTATAGGGGACACAGAGAATGTACTGATATTTACAGGGGACACAGAGAATGTACTGATATTTATAGGGGACACAGAGAATGTACTGATATTTACTGGGGACACAGAGAATGTACTGATATTTACAGGGGACACAGAGAATGTACTGATATTTATAGGGGACACAGAAAATGTACTGATATTTATTGGGGACACAGAGAATGTACTGATATTTACAGGGAACACAGAGAATGTACTGATATTTACAGGGTCCAAGAGAATGTACTGATATTTACAGGGGACAGAAAATGTAACAATATTAATGTAATAATAATTACAGACAATTACAGTACTTATAGTGACGGGGCAATAGGAGACAGTGCTAACATTTAAGGAGTGGAAAAGAAACGTCTGTAGCCCATTCTGGGGAGAGAGGTTGAACAGCCAGATGTCGTGGTCCATATCGGGACCAATGACATAGGCAGGAAGAGGGATGAGGTCCTGCAGGTAGATTTTAGGGAGCTAGGAGAGTGATTAAAAAGTAGGACCTCAAAGGTAGTAATCTCCGCGTTACTCCCGGTGCCACAAGCTAGTAGAATACAGAAATAGGAGGATAGAGCAGATGAATGCGTGGCTGGAGAGATGGTGCAGGAGGGAGGGCTTTTATTTCTGAGGCATTTTGACTGTTTCTGGGGGAAATGGGACCTGTACAAGCCGGACGGGTTTCACCTCAACGGAGCCGGGACCAATATCATTGTGGTGGAGTGAGGGGGAGGAGAGGTTACTAGTACCATTGGGGAGGGTTTAAACTTTCTTAGCAGGGGGATGGGAACCGGAGAATAGATTCAGTTGGGAGAGATGCAAAGCTTGAATTGGAAAGCAGCAAAGTAGAAAGTGAATTTGGAAGACAGAGGAAACAAGGGCTGGAAAATAGACAACAAGAAAGTCTGGCAGTGCTAAATGGTATATACTTCAATGCAAGGAGTACAGGGAATAAGGCAGATGAGCTGAGGGCACAGATAGACACTTGGGAGTACGATATTATAGCTATTACTGAGATATGGCTGAAAGAAGGGCAGGTATGGCAGCTCAACATTCCTGGTTACAGGGTTTTCAGACGGGATAGAGAGGGTCAAAAAAGGAGGGTGGGGGTCGCAGTATTGATTAAAGAAACAATTACAGCTGTGAGGAGGGATGATACGTTAGAGGGGTCATCAACTGAGGCCATATGGGTTGAATTGAAAAACAAAAAGGGGCGATCACACTGCTGGGAGTGTACTATAGACTCCCAAACAGTCAGAGGGAGAGAGAAGTGCAAATATGTCGGCAAATTGCTGAGAGGTGCAAAAACTAAAGAGCTGTAATAGTAGAGATTTTCAACTACCCTAATATTAACCAGGATAAAATTAGTGTGAAGGGAATAGAGGGTGCGGAATTCCTAAAATGCATTCAGAAGAACATTTTTAGCCAGTGGCCCTGAAATCCCAACCAGTACGGACCCAAGAAGGCATCGCAAAATCCGGTTTTCGACACGCCAAGCAGTTGCGCCGTTAGCCGCCGTTTCCTATCTGTCGAGTTTCTGGCTTAACAAGGACATTCCCACGGCAGAGATTGGGCTATTTGCCCATCTCTTGTTCACAAATACTGGAGTACTGAAGTTACATGATCAGCCATGACCACATTGAATGGTGGTGCAGGCTCGAAGGGCCGAATGGCCGACTCCTGCACCTGTTTTCTATGTTTCTAAATGTCCTTATAACTCTTACACCTGGTAAAAGTGGGCGCATATCCTACTTTTACCAGTGTAACTGCTTAAAAACATATGAAAAACATCTAAAAATAAAATTTCAAAATACAAAATACTGAAGCAGTAGCAGGACATTTGGAAAAGCAAAATTCGGTCAGGCAGAGTCAGCATGGATTTATGAAGGGGAGGTCATGTTTGACAAATTTGCTGGAATTCTTTGAAGATGTAACGAACAGGGTGGATACAGGGGAACCATTGGTTGTGGTGTATTTGGACTTCCAGAAGGCATTTGACAAGTTTACTGCACAAGATAAAAGTTCACGGGGTTGGGGGTAATATATTAGCATGGATAGAGGATTGGCTGACAAACAGAAAACAGAGAGCTGGGATAAATGGTTCATTCTCTGGTTGACAATCAGTAACGAGTGGGGTGTCGCAGGGATCAGTGCTGGGACCACAACTATTTACAATCTATATTAACGACTTGGAAGAAGGGACTGAGTGTAATGTAGCCAAGTTTGCTGATGATACAAAGATGGGAGGAGGGGCAATGTGTGAGGAGGACATAAAGAGTCTGCAGGAGGACATAGACACTTATGTGAATGGGCAAAAATTTGGCAGATGGAGTATAATGCTAGAAAGTGTGAGATCATGCACTTTGGCAGAAAAAAATCAAAGAGCAAGTTATTATTTAAATGGAGATAGATTGCAAAGTGCTGCGGTACAGCGGGATCTGGGGGTACTTGTGCATGAAACACAAAAGGATAGTATGCAGCTACAGCAAGTGATCAGGAAGGCCAATGGAATCCTGGCCTTTATTGCAAAGGGGATGGAGTATAAAAGCAGGGAAGTCTTGTTACAGCTGTAGAGGGTATTGGTGAGGCCACACCTGGAATACTGCGTGCAGTTTTGGTTTCCATATTTACAAAAGGATATACTTGCTTTGGAGGCAGTTCAGAGAAGGTTCACTTGGTTGATCCCGGGGAGGAGGGGGTTGACTTATGAGGAAAGGTTGAGTATGTTGGGCCTCTACTCATTGGAATTCAGAAGAATGAGAGGGATCTTATCGAAATGTATAAGATTATGAGGGGGCTTGACAAGGTGGATGCAGAGAGAATGTTTCCACTGATGGGGGAGACTAGAACTAGAGGGCATAATCTTAGAATAAGGGGCTGCCCATTTAAAACTGAGATGAGGAGAAATTTCTTCTCTCTGAGGGTTGTGGATCTATGGAATTCGCTGCCTCAGAGTGCTTTGGAAGCTGGGACATTGAATAAATTTAAGACCGAAATAGACAGTTACTTGAGCGATGGGGAGATGAGGGGTTATGGGGAGCGGGCGGGGACGTGGAGCTGAGTCTACATGATCTTATTGAATGGCGGAGCAGGCTCGAGGGGCCTTATGGCCTATTCCTGCTCCTACTTCTTATGTTCTTATGTTATATTTATGTTAAAAATCCTGCCCACTCAGGTAATTTTATTTTAAACCATAATTAAAACTTTTAAAAAAATTGGCAAGTATTTTTTTTTTCAAAAACATTTCTATCAACTTTCATTTCTATAATGTATTTATGTGAGGTGTTTTTTAATGTTTTATGTAGTGTTTGGATATTTGGGGGTGTTTCTCATTCATAGTAATAGGAGTTTCGGACTTACGAAACCCTATTACTATGAATGTGAAAATACTTTACTGTGATTGGGTGTGTAGGCCCATGTGACTCCTGCGGTCGTCCCAACGTGAACGCGCTCCATTGCGTAAGAAGAGGAACCCTCGAGTCCTGGATCTTTGGTGAGCGTTCGAATAAAATCGCATCTTTTCTCCTATTTTTAGTCGAACGCCCGCGGGAAGAAGAAACCGAGATTTCAGGCCCAGTATGTAGCAAGCCCAACAAGGGAGGAGGCGGTTCTGGAATTAGTTTTAGGGGATGGAGTTAGACAGGTGGAAGGGGTATCAGTGGGAGAGCATTTAGGTGCTAGTGATCATAATTCAGTTAAATTTAGGGTCATTACAGACGAGGACAAAGATAAACCAGGAATAAAAGTTCTCAATTGGGGAAAAGCCAGTTTTGCTAAGCTAAGTTTTCATTTAGCCAAGGTGGACTGGAAACAGCTACTTGAAGGTAAATCAGTGTCAGAGCAGTGGGAGGCATTCAAGGAGGAGATCCTGAGGGTTCAGAGCAAGTATGTTCCCTTAAAGAAAAAGGGTGGGACTAACAAAGCAAAGAGAGAGCATAACAAAATTTAGGCAAGTAAAATCAAGGAAAACCCAAAGATATTTTATAAATGCATTAAGAGCAAGAGGATAACTAAAGAAAGAGTAGGACCTATTAGAGACCATAAAGATAACCTGTGTGTAGAGGTGGAAGACGTGGGTATGGTTATTAATGAATAATTTGCATCTATTTTCACAAAAGAGAGGGATGATGCAGACATTACTATCAGGGAGGAAGAGTGTGAAATATTAGATGAAATAAACATTTTGAGGGAGAAAGTATTAAGGGGTTTAGCAGCTTTGAAAGTGGATAAATTCCCAGGCCCGGATTAAATGTACCCCAGGCTGTTAAGAAGCAAAAGAGGAAATAGCAGAGGCTCTGACCATCATTTGCCAATCCTCACTGGGTACAGATGTGGTGCCAGAGGACTGGAGGATTGCTAACATTGTACCGTTGTTTAAAAAGGGAGAAAGGGATAGACCGAGTAATTACAGGCCAGTCAGTAGAACCTCGCTGGTGGGAAAATTAATGGAAAAAATTCTGGGGGACAGGATAAATATTAATTTCGAAAGACACGGATTAATCAAGGACAGTCAGCATGGATTTGTTAAGGGAAGGTCGTGTCTGACTAACTTGATTGAATTTTTTAAGGAGGTAACCAGGAGGGTCGATGAGGGTATTGCATTTGATGTAATGTATATAGTTTTTAGCAAAGCTTTGATAAGGTCCCACATGGTCATGAAAGTAAAAGCCCATGGGATCCAGGGCAAAGTGGCAAGTTGGATCCAAAATTGGCTCAGAGGCAGGAAGCAAAGGGTAATGGTTGATGGGTGTTTTTGTGACTGGAAGGCTGTTTCCAGTGGGGTCCCGCAGGGCTCAGTGCTGGGTCCTTTGCTTTTTGTGGTATATATCAATGATTTAGACTTGAATGTAGGGGTTGTAATTAAGAAGTTTGCAGATGATATTAAAATCGGCTGTGTGATTAATAATGAAGAAGAAAGCTGTAGGCTGCAGGAAGATATCAATGAACTGGTCAGGTGGGCAGAACAGTGGCAAATAGAATTCAATCTGGAGAAGTATGAGGTAATGCATTTGGGGAGAGCTAACAAGGCAAGGGAATACACATTAAATGGTAGGACACAGAAGTGTAGAGGAACAAAGGGACCTTGGAGTACATGTCCACAGATTCCTGAAGGTAGCAGGCCAGGTAGATAAGGTGGTTAAGACGGCATACGGAATACTTGCCTTTATTAGCCAAGGCATAGAATACAAGAGCAGGGAGGTTATGCTTGAACTGTATAAAACACTAGTTAGGCCACAGATGGAGTACTGTGTGCAGTTCTGGTCACCACATTACAGGAAAGATGTGATTGCACTAGAGAGGGTACAGAGGAGATTTACAAGGATGTTGCCTGGACTGGAGAATTTTAGCTATGTGGAAAGATTGGATAGGCTGTGTTTGTTTTCTTTGGAACAGATGAGGCTGAGGGGAGACCTGATTGAGGTGTATAAAATTATGAGGGGCCTGGATAGAGTGGATGGGAAGGACCTATTTCCCTTAGCAGAGCGGTCAACAATGAAGAGGATAGAGGGTTAAAGTAAATGGGGGGAGGTTTAGAGGCAATCTGAGGGGAAATTTCTTCACCCAGAGGGTGGTGGGGGTCTGGAACTCACTACCTGAAAGGGTGGTAGAGGCAGAAACCCTCACCACATTTAAAGGTTACTTGGATGTGCACTTGAAGTGCCGTAACATACAGGCTACGGACCAAGAGCTGGAAAGTAGGATTAGGCTGGGTAGCTCTTTATCGATCGGCACGGACGCAATGGGCCGAAATGGCCTCCTTCCGTGCTGTAAATTTCTATGATTCTCTGATTCTAAGAAAAGGTAATAACATTTCGTGGTGATATGGAGACAGAATCAATATTAACAGAGGAGCTAGAGGCAGTACGGATGTTTACAGGTGAATTCGAGACCGTACTAATATTTAAAGTGGATCCAGAGACTGTATGCATATTAACAGAGGATAAAGAAAATGTAGGTATGTTTACAGGGGATCCACAGACATTATTAGTATCGACATAGGATCCAGAGATCCAGAGGTACTAATATTGACAACTTGTATTTATATAGCGCCATTAACATAGTAATTCAATTCCAAGGCGCTTCATAGGTGTGTTATAAAACAAAATTTGACAGCAGGTCATGAAGGTAGGTTTTAGACAGATGACCTTGGTCATAGAGCTGGTTTTAAGGAGTGCCTGAAAGGAGGAGAGAGAGGTAGGAAAGAGGATTGGTTCAGTGAGAGAATTCCACAGTTCAGCCCCTTGATGGAGCGATGGAAATCAGTGGCCAGAATTAGAGGAGTGCAGATAACTTGGGGGGATTGTGGGACTGAAGGAGATTACAGAGATAGGGAGGGGGCGAGGTCATGGAGTGATTTGAAAACAAGGATCAGAATTTGAAACATGAGGCGTTGCTTAAGCCGGAGCCAATGTAGGACAGCGAGCACTAGGGGTGATGGATGAGTGGGACTTGGTGCGAGTTAGGACACGGGCTGACGAGTTTTGGATCACCACAGAGAGTCCTGAGACTGTACCAACACTCACAGAGGGTCCTGAGACTGTACCAACACTCACAGAGGGTCCACAGACTATACTAATATTTCCAGCGGATCCAATTTTACATGACCATTCAGCTCCAGACCTCATTACAACGTTGGTCCAAACATGGATAAAAGAGCTGAATTCCAGAGGTAAGGTGAGAGTGACTGCCCTTGACATCAAGGCAGCATTTGACCAAGTGTGGCATCAAGGAGCCCTATGATTTAGATGAGGGGATTAAATGTAGTATCTCCAAGTTTGCGGATGACACTAAGTTGGGTGGCAGTGTGAGCTGCGAGGAGGATGCTATGAGGCTGCAGAGTGACTTGGATAGGTTAGGTGAGTGGGGAAATGCATGGCAGATGAAGTATAATGTGGATAAATGTGAGGTTATCCACTTTGGTGGTAAAAACAGAGAAACAGACTATTATCTGAATGGTGACAGATTAAGAAAAGGGGAGGTGCAACGAAACCTGGGTGTCATGGTACATCAGTCATTGAAGGTTGGCATGCAGGTACAGCGGTTAAGAAAGCAAATGGCATGTTGGCCTTCATAGCGAGGGGATTTGAGTACAGGGGCAGGGAGGTGTTACTACAGTTGTACAGGGCCTTGGTGAGGCCACACCTGGAGTACTGTGTACAGTTTTGGTCTCCTAACTTGAGGAAGGACATTCTTGCTATTGAGGGAGTGCAGCGAAGGTTCACCAGACTGATTCCCGGGATGGCGGGACTGACATATCAAGAAAGACTGAATCAACTGGGCTTGTGTTCACTGGAGTTCAGAAGAATGAGAGGGGATCTCAGAGAAACATTTAAAATTCTGACTGGTTTAGACAGGTTAGCTGCAGGAAGAATGTTCCCAATGTTGGGGAAGTCCAGAGCCAGGGGTCACAGTCTAAGGATAAGGGGTAAGCCATTTAGGACCGAGATGAGGAGAAACTTCTTCACCCAGAGAGTGGTGAACCTGTGGAATTCTCTACCACAGGGAGTTGTTGAGGCCAATTCACTAAATATATTCAAAAAGGAATTAGATGTAGTCCTTACTACTAAGGGGATCAAGGGGTATGGCGAGAAAGCAGGAATGGGTTACTGAGGTTGCATGTTCAGCCATGAACTCATTGAATGGCGGTGCAGGCTAGAAGGGCCGAATGGCCTACTCCTGCACATATTTTCTATGTTTCTATGTTTCTAAAACTGAAGTCAGTGGGAATCAGGGGGAAAACTCTCCACTGGCTGGAGTCATACCAAGCACAAAGGAAGACGGTTGAGTTTGTTGGTGCCAATCACGTCTGGACATCGCTACAGGAGTTCCTCAGGGCAATGCCCGAGGTCCAACCATCTTCAGCTGCTTCATCAATGACCTTCCCTCCATCATCAGGTCAGAAATGGGGATGTTCGCTGATGATTGCACAGTGTTCTGTGCCATTCACAGATAATGAAGCAGTCCGTGCCCACATGTGACAAGACCTGGAGAACATTCAGGCTTTGGTTAATAAGTGGCAAGTAACATTCGCACCACACAAGTGCCAGGCAATGACTATCTCCAACAAGACATTCAACAGCTGAATCCCCCACCATCAACTTCCTGGGGGTCACCATTAACCAGAAAATTAACTGGACCAGCCACATAAATACTGTGGCTACAAGAGCAGATCAGAGTATTCTGTAATGAGTGACCCACTTCCTCCTGACTCCCCAAGGCCTTTCCACCATCTACAAGGCACAACTCAGGAGTGTGATGCAATATTTTCCACTTGCCTGGATGAGTGCAGCTCCAATAATATTCAAGAAGCTCGACACTATCCAGGACAAAGCAGCCCGCTTGATTGGCATCCCATCCACCACCTTAAACATTCACTCCCTCCACCACTGGCGCACCTTGGCTGCAGTGTGTACCATCTACAAGATGCACTGCAGCAACTCCCAAACCCGCGACCTCTACCACCTAGAAGGAAAAAGGGAGCAGGCGCATGGAACACCACCACCTCTAAGTTCCCCTCCAAGTCCCATCCTGACTTTGAAATATATCTATTGTGCTCCTAACACAGATGAGGCTGCACACAGGGAGGTTAAAGTATCAGTGACCTCAGTCTTTAATCGACACTCCAGAGTGAGGAACAGGCCTTAGGGGCCGGCTGAAATGCATTGCTCCCAAGGAATGCTGGGATTCCTTGGGACTTCAGCGGATGAGCTCCCTGGTGGTGGAACATGGGAGTGCATGCTTTACAGATACACAACATCACTCCCCACCCCCCGCCAAAGTCAAAGTGAAAACTATTTACAAGGTGAGGCGGTCGAAAGCCTTTCTTTCCCTGGTGGACCGCCTCGGTACAAATGTCTGTTCTGGTGTGTTGGTTGTGCCCTCGCTGGGCTGGCGCGTTGTTGGCCCTGCAGGGCTGCTAGGTGATCCTGGCCTTGCTGGGCCGTGATGGGTTCGATTTCCTGGTCCGGCGTGGTGTCGTTGATCCTTTGAGTGTGTGTTGTGGGCTCGATAAACGTGGTGTCTGCTGTGGATTGTTCAGGGCAGTCTGTGAACCGCAGCCTCGTTTGGTCCAGGTGCTTTCTGCAAATTTGTGCATTGTCTAGTTTGACTACAAACACCCTATTCCCTTCTTTAGCTATCACTGTGCCCGCGGTCTACTTGGGACCATGTCCATAGTTTAGCACATACACAGGGTCATTCAGATCAATTTCCCGTCACACGGTGGTGTGACCATCGTTTACATTTTGTTGCTGCCTCCTGCTCTCTACCTGATCATGCAGGTTAGGGTGAACCAGCGAGAGTCTGGTTTTAAATGTCCTTTTCATGAGTAGCTCAGCCGAGGGCAGCCTTGTGAGTGAGTGGGGTCTCGTGCGGTAGCTGAGCAGTACTCGGGACAGGTGGGTTTGAAGTGAGCCTTCTGTGACTTGTTTAAGGCTCTGTTTGATGGTTTGTACTGCCCATTGGAGGCTGGTTTAAACGGGGCTGAGGTGACATGTTTGATCCCATTCCGGGTCATGAATTCTTTAAATTTAGCACTGGTGAAACATGGCCCGTTGTCACTGACCAGTATGTCAGGCAGGCCGTGGGTGGCAAACATGGCCCTCAGGCTTTCAATAGTGGCGGTGGCGGTGCTTCCCGACATTATTTCACATGCAATCCATTTTGAATAAGCATCCACCACCACCAGGAACATTTTACCGAAAAACGGGCCCGCATAGTCGACATGGATCCTCGACCATAGTCTGAAGGTCCAGGACCACAAACTTAGTGGTGCCTCTCACGGTGCGTTGCTCAACTGAGCACATACTCTGCATTGCTGTACACAGGACTCTAAGTCAGAGTCGATACCGGGCCACCACATGTGGGATCTGGCTATCGCTTTCATCATTACTATACCCGGGTGTGTGCTGTGGAGATCCGAGATGAACGTCTCCCTGCCCTTTTTGGGTAGCACTACGCGGCTACCCCACAACAGGCAGTCTGCCTGAATGGACAGCTCGTCCTTTCGCTGCTGGAACAGCTTGATTAGCTCTTGCATTTCAACGGGGATTTTTTTCCCCCATACCCAGTTCTCACCCTTGCGCAATAACACATGTAGGGGCTCTAAAAGGGTGCTTAACCCCTGTAGGAAGTTACCAAAATAATTGAAGAGTCCTAGGAACGACCGCAGCTCCGTGGCATTCTGTGGCCTGGGCGCATTCCTGATAGCCTCTGTCTTGGCGTCTGTGGGCCGAATGCCATCCGCCGTGATCTTTCTCCCCAAAAACTCCACTTCTGTTGCCTTGAAGACGCATTTCGACCTCTTCAGCCGCAGCCCTACACGATCCAGTCACTGGAGGACCTCCTCCAGGTTTTGTAGGTGCTCAGCGGTGTCCCGACCCATGAGCAATATGTCGTCCTGAAAGACCACCGTGTGTGGTACCGACTTAAGTAGGCTCTCCATGTTTCTCTGGAAGATCGCTGCAGCTGACCGAATTCCAAACGGGCATCTGTTGTAGATGAACAGTCCCTTTTGCGTGTTGATTCAGGTGAGGCCCTTCGAAGACTCCTCCAGCTCCTGCGTCATGTAGGCCGAAGTCAGGTCGAATTTGGTGAACATCTTGCCTCCTGCCAGCGTCGCAAATAGGTCGTCTGACTTAGGTAGCGGGTATTGGTCCTGTAGCGAGAAACGATTAATAGTTACTTTATAATCGCCGCAAATCCTGACCGTGCCATCACTTATGAGTACTGGAACAATCGGGCTGGCCCACTCGCTGAATTCCACTGGGGATATGATGCCCTCGCGTTGCAGCCTGTCCAGCTCGATTTCCACTCTCTCCCTCATCATGTGAGGTACCGCTCGCGCCTTGTGGTGAATGGATCGTGCCTCTGGGACCAAGTGGATCCACACCTTCGTCCCAGAAAAGTTTCCAATGCCTGGCTCAAAAAGGGAAGGAAATTTGTCAAGAACCTGGGTACATGAGGCCTCATCGACATGTGATAGCGCTCGGATGTCATCCCAGTTCCAGCGGATTTTGCCCAGCCAGCTCCTTCCAAGCAATGTGGGGCCATCGCCCGGGACAATCTAGAGTGGCAGTTCGTGCACCGTGCCCTCGTAGGTGACCTTGACCATGGCGCTGCCCAGGACAGTGATAAGCTCTTTGGTGTATGTTCTCAGTTTCGTGTGGATGGGGCTCAGGGCTGGTCTGAATGCCTTGTTGCACCACAATCTCTCAAACGTCTTTTTATTCATGATGGATTGGCTAGCGCCAGTGTCCAGTTCCATGGCTACGGGTAAGCCATTCAATTTTATGTTTAGCATTATAGGTGGACATTTCATCGAAAATGTGTGCACCCTGTGTACTTCAGCATCTGCCTCCTCTCTCTGAGGCTCGAAATTGTTCTGATCCACCATGGACCGATCTTCCTCTGCCACGTGGTGGTTAGTAGGTTTTGTCAAGCTTGCAGCTCATTTGCAAGCTCGTTGGAGGTGCCCCATTGTTCCACAGCTCTTGCAAACAAACACTTTGAAGTGGCATGAATAGGCTGAATGGAAGCCTCCACAACGCCAACAAGGTGTGAATTGCCTTGCATTCATCCTTTGTTGGGGACTCCGAATCACCTGGCACCTGAGGCCTGCTGGCAGTTGCAGACTCGTGGGTTCTGCCCTATACATTTCTGCTTGCAAACACAGTTCCAGTTAATTTATGAACATTGCTAGCACTTGTGTGCTGAGAGATTTATTTGGTGTTATCACTGGTGGACATAAACGCCTGTGCTATCGCAATGGCCTTACTGAGGGTCGGTGTCTCGACAGTCAAAAGTTTTCGTAGGATGGTCTCGTGGCCAATGCCCAGTACAAAAAAGTCTCTGAGCATTTGCTCCAGGTAGCCATCAAACTCACATTGTCCTGCAAGTCGCCTTAGCTCGGCGACGTAGCTCGCCACTTCCTGACCTTCAGATCGCTGGCACGTGTAGAGCCGATACCTCACCATCAGCATGCTCTCCCTCAGGTTAAGATGCTTCCAAACCAGTGTACACAGCTCCTCATACGACTTATCTGTGGGTTTCACCGGAGCCAGAAGATTCTTCATAAGGCTGTAGGTCGGTGCCCCGCAGACTGTGAGGAGGACCGCTCTCCTTTTTGCAGCGTTTCCTTCTCCGTCCAGCTCGTTGGCTACAAAGTATTGGTCTAGCCATTCGACATAGGCTTCCCAGTCCTCACCCTCCGAGATCTTCTCCAGGATGCCCACAGTTTGCTGCATCTTTGCATTGGATTCATATTCTCGTCGCCAGTTATTGTGTTCCTAACACAGTTGAGGCTGCACACAGGGAGGTTAAAGTAACAGTAACCTCAGTCTTTAATAAGACACTCCAGAGTGAGGAACAGGCCTTCGGGGCTGGCTTATATACAGTGCTCCCAAGGGATGCTGTGATCCCTTGGGACTTCAGGGGATGAGCTCCCTGGTGGCGGAACACGGGAGTGCATGCTTTACAGATACACCACAATATCACCTTCCTTTCATCGTCCCTGGGTCAAAATCTTGGAATTCCCTCCTGAACAGCACTGAGAGTTCCTTCAGCACATGGACTGCAACGGTTCAAGTAGAAGACCCACCACAACCTTCCCAACGATGAGTAAGGATGGGCAATAAACACTGGCCTTGCTAGAGATGCCCATATCCCATGAATGAATACATTTGAAGTTATTAACAGATGATCTAGAGAATGTCCTAATGTTTACAGGTTTTCCAGAGATGGTACTAATATTTACACTGGGTCCCAGCATGATGTATAACATTCCTGTTATGTCCTTGCCTTACAGTTAACCTACTGACGATTGTGATCCTGACTCGGGGAAAGTGCGGTCTCTCCAAATGTGTCACTCGTTACCTGGTGGCCATGGCAGCAGCGGATCTACAGGTCGTTATCCTCGACCTGATATTGAGGCAAATTCCAGTTCGTTATTCGAGTCACTTCCATTTCGTGATGCCCATTCCTGTGTGTAATATCCACGCCGTCCTGCTGTATGCAGCCACAGACTGCTCTGTCTGGTTCACCGTCACTTTCACCTTCGATCGATTTGTGGCCATTTGTTGCCAGAAGCTGAAAACCAAATATTGCACCGAGAGAACAGCGGCTGTGGTTCTGGGAACAGTGACTGTGCTGAGCTGTTTAAAGGATATTTTCTGGTATTTTATGTTAACGGGTAAATATTACCTCTACAACGATCCCTGGTTTTGTTATGGACGAGATGGTGTTGTTGGTTCAAGAGTCTGGGCAATAATCGAACTCCTTCATTATATTCTCACCCCTTTTGTCCCATTTGTTCTGATCCTGCTGCTCAATGCTCTCACCGTCAGACACATTTTAGTGGCCAGCAGAGCTCGCAGGAGACTCCGGGGTCCCAGCCATGGGGGGGGTCCCAGAGACCCTGAGATGGAGAGCCGCAGGAAATCTGTCATTTTATTGTTTGTTATCTCGGGGAATTTCATCCTGTTATGGTCAACGTATATGGTGTATTCTATATGCAACCGACTGTGGTACATTGGATTTTATGCTGTATCTCTACCTCTCTATGTACAAGAGCTGGGCTTCATGCTGCAACTCCTGAGTTGCTGCACCAACACTTGTATTTATGCTGTGACCCAGACTAAGTTCAGAGAGCAGTTAAAGAATGTGATGAAATATCCCTTTAATAGAATTGTCAAATGTATTAAACAATAAGAACTGAAGATTTTTCAGCATCAGAACTGAATCCTATCTTATATTTTCACCAACCAGCTCACCCTGTGATATAGACACAGTGGGTCTGCTCTCCCCGGGGTCTGTGATACACAGTGGGCCTGGTCTGCTCTCCCCGGGGTCTGTGATACACAGTGGGCCCAGTCTGCTCTCCCCCCAGGGTCTGTGATACACAGTGGGCCCGGTCTGCTCTCCCCCAAGGGTCTGTGATACACAGTGGGCCCAGTCTGCTCTCCCCCCGGGGTCTATGATACACAGTGGGCCCAGTCTGCTCTCCCCCCAGGGTCTGTGATACACAGTGGGCCCAGTCTGCTCTCCCTCCAGGGTCTGTGATACACAGTGGGCCCAGTCTGCTCTCCCCCCAGGGTCTGTGATACACAGTGGTCCCGGTCTGCTCTCTCCCCGGGGTCTGTGATACACAGTGGGCCCAGTCTGCTCTCCCCCCAGGGTCTGTGATACACAGTGGGCCCGGTCTGCTCTCCCCCCGGGGTCTGTGATACACAGTGGGCCCGGTCTGCTCTCCCCCCGGGGTCTGTGATACACAGTGGGCCCGGTCTGCTCTTCCCCCAGGGTCTGTGATATACAGTGGGCGGGGGGGTGGGGTGGGTCTTTATGTAGTAAAATGTGCCAAGTTGGTTTGTAGGAGTGTTATCAAACAGACTTTGACACCGAACCATGTAAGCAAATATTAAGGCAGATGACTAAAAGCTTGGTCAAAGAGGTAGGTTTTAAGAGCATCTTATCGGAGGAGAGAAAAGTAGAGAGGTGGAGAAGTTTAGGAAGAGAATTCTAGAGCTTCGGGTCTTGTCAGCTGAAGGCATGGTCACCAATGGTGGAGTGACTTGTGATATATTCTTCATGACATCACAAGCATACACATGCACATGATGGCTCTACAGGAACTCATCATGTGACCTTGTCACATGATCCTTTTATTATATGGGAGTAACTATTTGCACTGCGTTTTTCTCCGCATGTGTCTGTCAAGCTCTGCCCCACTCCCCCCCATTGCCTCCCACCCGAACCACAGTTGCATTACCACCGTAGTCCACTAGGAGGAGCAGTAGTTCCACTAGGAGGAGCTCCATATTATATGATTAAAATCGGGGATGCGTAATCGGTCAGCATTGGAGGAGTGCAAATATCTCGGGGGGTTGTGGGGCTGGAGGAGATTACAGAGATAGGGAGGGGCGAGGCCAGGGAGGGATTTTTAAACAAGGATGAAAATTTTAAAATCAAGGTGCTGTTTAACCTGGAGCCAATGTTGGTCAGCAAGCACAGGGGTGATAGGTGAGCGGGACTTGGTGCGAGCTAGGACATGGGCTGCAGAATTTTGGATCACCTCTAGTTTACATAGGGTAGAATGTGGGAGGCCAGCCAGGAGTGCGTTGGAATAGTCAAGTTTGGAGGTAACAAAGGCACGGATGAGGGCTTCAGCAGCAAATGAGCTGAGGCAGGGGCAAAGTCAGGCGATGTTATGGAGATGGAAATAGGCGGTCTTAGTGCTGGTGCCGATATGTGATCGAAAGCTCAGCTTGGAGTGAAATATCACACTAGCTCAGAAGGTTGCGAACAGCCTGATTGAGCCTCAGACAGTTGCCAAGGAGGGAGATGGAGTTGGTGACCAGGGAACAGAGTTTGTGCCGGGTACCGAAGACAATGCCTTCGGTTTTCCCAATATTTAGTTGGAGGAAATTTCTGCTCATTCAGTCAACCAAGCAACCTGACAATTTATAGACAGTGGAAGGGTCGAGAGAAGTGGTAATGAGGTCAGCGTACATGTGGAAACTAAGGCTGTGTTTTCAGATGATGTCGCCAAGGGGCAACATGTCGATGAAAACTAGGAGGGGGCCAAGGATAGATCGATATACAGACACAGTGAGGCCAGTCTGCTGCCCCATGACACAGTCACAAATGGCAGTGTTCATGTCCCATTTAAATGCAGGCGTGAGTGGATCCCATCACATTCGCTGGCTCTCTGGCTCCCTGGTTCCTTGGGTCCCTGGCTCCTTGGGTCCCTGGCTTCCTGGCTCCCTGGCTTCCTGGCTCCCTGGCTCCTTGGGTCCCTGGCTCCTTGGTGCCTGGCTCCCTGGCTCCTTGGTCCCTTGCTCCCTGGCTCACTGGCTCCCTGGCTCCCTGGCTTCCTGGCTCCCTGGCTCTTTGGGTCCCTGGCTCTCTGGCTTCCTGGCTCCCTGGCTCCCTGGCTCCCTGGTTCCTTGGGTCCCTGGCTCCCTGGCTCCTTGGCTCCTTGGGTCCCTGGCTCCCTGGCTCCTTCGGTTCCTGGCTCCCTGGCTCCCTGGCTCCTTGGCTCCTTGGCTCCTTGGTCCCTGGCTCCCTGGCTCCCTGGCTCCTTGGTCCCTGGCTCCCTGGCTCCCTGGCTCCTTGGGTCCATGGCTCCTTGGGTCCCTGACTCCCTGGCTCCCTGGCTCCTTGGGTCCCTGGCTCCCTGGCTCCCTGGCTCCTTAGTCCCTGGCTCCCTGGCTCCCTGGCTCCCTGGCTCCGTGGCTCCCTGGCTCCCTGGCTCCCTGGCTTCCTGGCTCCCTGGCACCATGGCTTCCTGGCTTCCTGGCTTCCTGGCTTCCTGGCTCCCTGGCTTCCTGGCTCTTTGGCTCCTTGGGTCCCTGGCTCCTTTGTGCCTGGCTCCCTGGCTCCTTGGTCCCTGACTCCCTGGCTCCCTGGCTCCCTGGCTCCCTGGCTTCCTGGCTCCCTGGCTCCTTGGGTCCCTGGCTCCCTGGCTTCCTGGCTCCCTGGCTCCCTGTCTCCCTGGTTCCTTGGGTCCCTGGCTCCTGGCTCCCTGGCTCCTTGGCTCCTTGGATCCCTGACTCCCTGGTTCCTTCGGTTCCTGGCTCCCTGACTCCCTGGCTCCCTGGCTCCTTGGCTCCTTGGTCCCTGGCTCCCTGGCTCCCTGGCTCCTTGGGTCCCTGGCTCCTTGGGTCCCTGACTCCCTGGCTCCCTGGCTCCTTGGCTCCTTGGGTCCCTGGCTCCCTGGCTCCCTGGCTTCCTGGCTCCCTGGCACCATGGCTTCCTGGCTTCCTGGCTTCCTGGCTTCCTGGCTTCCTGGCTTCCTGGCTCCCTGGCTTCCTGGCTCCCTGGCTCCTTGGGTCCCTGGCTCCTTGGTGCCTGGCTCCCTGGCTCCTTGGTCCCTGACTCCCTGGCTCCCTGGCTCCCTGGCTCCCTGGCTTCCTGGCTCCCTGGCTCCTTGGGTCCCTGGCTCCCTGGCTTCCTGGCTCCCTGGCTCCCTGTCTCCCTGGTTCCTTGGGTCCCTGGCTCCTGGCTCCCTGGCTCCTTGGCTCCTTGGGTCCCTGGCTCCCTGGCTCCTTCGGTTCCTGGCTCCCTGACTCCCTGGCTCCCTGGCTCCTTGGCTCCTTGGTCCCTGGCTCCCTGACCCCCTGGCTCCTTGGGTCCCTGGCTCCTTGGGTCCCTGACTCCCTGGCTCCCTGGCTCCTTGGCTCCTTGGGTCCCTGGCTCCCTGGCTCCTTCGGTTCCTGGCTCCCTGACTCCCTGGCTCCCTGGCTCCTTGGCTCCTTGGTCCATGGCTCCCTGGCTCCCTGGCTCCTTGGGTCCCTGGCTCCTTGGGTCCCTGACTCCCTGGCTCCCTGGCTCCCTGGGTCCCTAGCTCCCTGGCTCCCTGGCTCCCTGGCTCCCTGGCTCCCTGGCTCCCTGGCTCCTTGGTCCCTGGCTCCCTGGCTCCCTTGCTCCCTGGCTCCTTGGGTCCCTGGCTCCCTGGCTCCTTCGGTTCCTGGCTCCCTGGCTCCCTGGCTCCTTGGCTCCTTGGCTCCTTGGTCCCTGGCTCCCTGCCTCCCTGGCTCCCTGGCTCCTTGGGTCCCTGGCTCCTTGGGTCCCTGACTCCCTGGCTCCCTGGCTCCTTGGGTCCCTGGCTCCCTGGCTCCCTGGCTCCTTAGTTTCTGGCACCCTGGCTCCCTGGCTCCCTGGCTCCCTGGCTCTGTGGCTCCCTGGCTCCCTGGGTCCCTGGCTCCCTGGCTCCCTGGCTCCCTGGGTCCCTGGCTCCCTGGGTCCCTGGCTCCTTGGGTTCCTGGCTGCCTGGCTCCTTGGGTCCCTGGTCCCTGGCTTGAAGAGATCGCAAAATCTCTGTTTAAAGAATGGACTCAGTTGAAAATATTTTGTGGACTTTATGGGTTTTTCTGAGGGTATTGTCCCTGTGATGGGCTCAGCCTGCGTGATACGTGAGAAAGCTGGGGGGTTTTAATACTCCAGAGACCTCACGGCAGTTAGCTGTGACAAACGAACTGTCAGTCATCCAGTACAGGTTTGCCCACCAGTCCCAGCTAAAGGAAGGGAGACATGAATATTGACAAAAGAGCTGTCGGCCAGGAAGTGGGGCCACTGACAAAGCCACTCTAATATGCAAAAGCACAAAGGGGTTTTAAAGATTGGCGGGAAAGATAGTAGGTAGCAAGACTCCCATAAAAACAGGGTCTTTCCACTTTATTTTTAGCTTGGAGCTTGGAGCTTTTAGTGAAGCTTGTAGTGAAGCTTGTAGCTGGCAGCTTGCAGCTTGTATCTAGAGAGAGCTCTCTCTCCCTCTCACTCTCACTCCACCACAGAGGAAGCCGCAGTTCCGCAGAAGAGCGATCGAAACCGGCTGCGTGTGGTGGTGAGCATGGTCGCTAGTGTCCCAAGCCAGTAGCCAGATATCCCAGGCAAGTTGGGTGAGACTAAGGGCTCAGGGTTTTCTCAGAAGTGAAGCTTTTCAGGGCTATTCTGGGGCGTGAGCTTCGACTGAGTAATTCGTTGGTAGGGGTGGAGTTAGAATCCGCCAGGGAATTACTGCATGTTACTAGGTCTCATTCCTATATTGTATGTGTGTTGTTTGTAACCTGGATTTTATTCTCCACAGAGACAGTGATTTTGTTTAGTAATGCATGTTTTGGCCAGTGTATGTTAGACCAAATAAAGTAAATACGATTTTTCTGAAACATTCCTGTCCGTGACTTATTCTATTTACACTCTGAATAAAAATCCCGGGGTCTAGAATTTTCGTAAGGTGGGGGCGATTCGAACCGTCGGTCTAGCAATTGGGCTAGTATTAAAACCGCTTACATCTCATGGTGACCACGGCAGGACCCGGGTAAAAGGAGTGTAAATCAGTCATAGACTGTGCTTCTGGTGAAAGATCCCAACTGGAGGAAAGGATTTCTTCATATGTATTTAAGAAGGTGAACATCACTAAGAAATAGGTGCTAGGCTTGTTCCATGATGAGTGTCCAGCGGACGCAGCGGCAGAATGGACGGAGGGCAAGGAGCATAGGCGCAGTATTGAAAAGGCGATATGGCTCATCTGTCTGCAAAGACAAGTCCAACTGCTAGATGAGCAGGTTGGTAAGTTCGAGGCAGAGCTCAGGGAGTCCAAGGCACAGTCAGACGCAGGGGCGGTAGTAGGGAGCAGAGTGCACGAAGTTAAAGGATGGGTTCGGCAAAAGAAAGAATGGAAACAGTTTTCGGTGCATGGTCTGTGGCAGATAACATAGTCATAAGTGGATAATGTTAGTTCCCATCTTTGGATGCAGGATGAAACATTGGTATTTATACCTTTGCTCTCTGAAAACAGCGAAATGAGTGGCTTGTGGTCAGTTTCAAGCTCAAACCAAAGTCCAAACAGGTATTGGTGCATTTTCTTAACCCCATATACACATGCTAACGCCTCTTTCTTGACCATACTGTAGGCTCTCTCAGCCTTATGCAGACTTCTAGATGCGTATGCAACCGGTTGGAGGTTGCCCGATACATTGGCTTGCTGTAACACACAGCCGACCCCGTATGATGAGGCGTCCCAAGCTAGCACTAAATGTTTACATGGGTCATAGTGTACAAATAACTTATTTGAACATAGCAGGTTCCTGGCCTTCTCAAAGGCTGTGTCTTGAGATTTGTCCCAAACCCAGTCATCACCCTTACGTAGCAACATGTGCAAAGGCTCTAACAACGTGCTCAACCCGGGTAGAAAGTTACCGAAATAGTTGAGGAGTCCCAGGAACTCCGTCACATTCTGTGGTCTGGGTGCATTCTTGATGGCCTCTGTCTTTGAGTCCGTGGGCCTGATGCCGTCTGCGGAAATCTTCCTCCCCAAAAATTCTACTTCTGGCGCCAGGAAAACACACTTGGAGCATTTCAGCCTGAATCCCACTCTGTCTAGTCGACTTAAAACCTCTTCCAGGTTGTGTAGATGTTTGATGGTGCCACGACTGGTGATCAGGATGTCGTCTTGAAACACAACGGTGCACAACAGATTTCAGCAAACTCTCCATGGTTTCTCTGGAAAATGGCTGCCGAGCGAATCCCAAAAGGGCACCTGTGGTATATAAACAGCCCTTTGTGCGTGTTGATTCAGCCAGCTCCTGTGTCACGTAGACGGAGGTTAGGTCCAACTTGGTGAACGGCTTCCCCCCCGCTAACATTGCGAACAGGTCATCTGCTTTGGGCAGCGGGTACTGGTCCTGTAGTGAGACTCAGTTAATCGTTACCTTGTAGTGACTTGAGGGAAAATGATTTTTTCAGGGGCAAACACAGAAAGGGTAGGAGATGTGAGATACAAGAGAGTAATGATGATCCAGCCACAGCTGGACAGCTGACTGTAAATGCAGTAATCTACTAAAGGAGCCTTGATTCATGGCAACAGTTACATCCCTTTAATGCTTTGACATCCGAACTGGGACCAAAAGTGAAATATGGTTCAATGGAACAAAAATGTCCTAGGTTTTAACAAGGTCACTTACAATTGCACTTTAAAACTCCCAACTGCTCAGCTACTCACCATGATACTTTTGTAGCTTTCAGTCTGTTCAGTGTTTCCCTCTCCTCCATCTTTGATGTCCTTGTCACCAGTAAAATCTTCACTGTGTCCCATCCTGGCCATTCACCTGGTATGGCTGCCATCTTCACTCCATCAAATCCAAGGGGTGGAGACTTGCGTGTAACTGGGGCACATCACATCAAGCTATTTGGCCTCTGTCTTCGCTGACAAAACCACCAACTATGTCAAGATCATCCTGGAGAGCAAAGATAGCCTCTGCCTCGTCTCCATTAGCAACTGTATCCTTAAACCCATCTCACTGGCACCTACCATTACCTTCAGCATAGAGTGCGAAGACTATATGTGTGCGCACTTGGTCCTTGCAGCAGAGCTGGTCTCCAGTCGCCTTGGATCCCCTTGCCACTAGACCAAGACCTAGCTCTGTCAAGCCCGTGTGGTGGCTGGTGTACAACGGCCACCACACGTTAAAAAAATCCACGCACAGGCATCTTTCACTCTCCAAGATGTAGTTCAGGATCTGGAATATTAGGTCCTTCATTGAAACACCTATGAACTCATTCCTTTTTGGCATTGAAGCAAATCATCATCGCTTCGAGGGACTGCCTATGATGATGATGATGATGATGATGACCTTGTAGTCTCTGCAGATTCTGACCGTGCCATTGCTTTTCAACACCGGAACAATTGGACTGGCTCACTCGTTGAACTCGACTGGCGATATGATTCCTTCGCGTTGGAGTCTGTCCAGTTCAACCTCATGTACGGAACCGCCTGAGACTTGTGATGGACGGGCCGTGCATCGGGGCCCAGATGGATCTGTACCTTGGCTCCTGTGAAGTTGCCGATGCCTTATTCGAATAGCGAGGAAAACTTGCTCAGCAATTGAGCACACGAGGCGTCATCCACTGAAGATAGTGCTTTGATGTCGTTCCAATTCCATCTAATCTTTCTAGCCAGCTTCTGCCGAACAGCGTTGGGCCATTGCCTGGAACAATCCACAATGATAGGTCATGCACAGCTCCATCATACGATACCTTCACTGCCGCACTTCCAATGAATGGTATGAGCTCTTTGGTGTAGGTACGCAGCTTTGCATTAATTGGGCTCAGTTTGGGCCTTTGTGCTTTATTGCCCTACAGTTTATCGAAAGCCTTCTGGCTCATTATTGACTGACTCGCCCCCGTGTCCAACTCCATGGATACTGGAACTCCATTTAATTTGACTTTCAGCATTATAGAAGGGCTCTTGGTGGGGAAGGTATGTACCCCATACACTTCTTCCTGGGTTGAGTTGCCTGTGCTGCGTGATCCGCGCCGGAGCGATCATCCTCTGCCACGTTTGCACATTCGCTGGAGCTGCCCCATCGTTGCGCAGCCTTTGCACATGTAGTGCTTGAATCGACATTGCTGGGCCCGATGATTACCCCCGCAGTGCCAACACGGTGCTAATGGATTCACATTCACCCCCGATGGAGGACTCTGAGTCATCACAGGTCTTGCAGCCGCAGACGTATAGGCCCTGCCATGTGCAGTTCGGCCTGCTAGCAACGTCATTTTATGCACAGTACTTGCCGGTGAGCTTCGATGTTGAGAAGATATCTGTTTGTTGTTATCGTCCATGGCCATGCATGCCTGGGCGATCGCGATGGCCCTGCTCAGGTCTAGGGTTTCAGCAGCCAGCAGCTTTCGAAGAATGACCTCGTGGCTGATGCCTAGCATGAAAAAGTCCGGCAGCATTTGCCCCAACGCAGCTCCAAAATCGCAAGGTCCCGCAAGGCATCTCAGGTCGGTGACATAATCCACCACGTCTTGGCCCCCGGAGCGATGGTGCGTGTCAAAACGATTTCTGGCCATGAGGATACTCTCCTTCGGCTTGAGGTGGTCCCGAACCAGCGTGCACAACTCTCTATATTCCTTCGTCGTTGACTTTGTTGGTGCAAGCAGATTCTTGATGAGGCCGTATGTTTTAGGCCCACAGACGGTGAGGAGAACCGCCCTGCACTTGGCCACGTTAGTGTCTCCTTCCAGCTCATTGGCCACGAAATACTGGTCGAGACACTCGACAAAGGCTTCCCAATCATCACGCTCTATGAATCTCTCTAATATTCCAACAGCAGCCATGGTTGCGTGAAGGTTCGTATTCTGTTACTCGTCGCCAATTATAGTGTATAGAACAACTCCACGAGGCTGAGTACCGTGAACTAAACTTAGTGTGACCATAATCTTCTTTATTGGAGTGCCGCAGGGTTCAGTGCTGGGACCCCAGCTCTTTACAATATGCATTAACGATTTAGATGAAGGAATTGAGTGCAATATCTCCAAGTTTGCTGATGACACTAAACTGGGTGGTGGTGTGAGCTGTAAGGAGGATGCTAAGAGGCTGCAGGGTGGCTTGGAGAGGTTAGGTGAGTGAGCAAATGCATGGCAGATGCAGTATAATGTAGATAAATGTGAGGTTATCCATTTTGGGGGCAAAAACACGAAGGCAGAATATTATCTAAATGGCGGCAGATTAGGGAAAGGGGAGGTGCAACGAGACCTTGATGTCATGATTCATCAGTCATTGAAAGTTGGCATGCAGGTACAGCAGGCAGTGAAGAAGGCAAATGGTATGTTGGCCTTCATAGCTAGGGGATTTGAGTATAGGAGCAGGGAGGTCTTACTGCAGTTGTACAGGGCCTTGGTAAGACCTCACCTGGAATATTGTGTTCAGTTTTGTTCTCCTAATCTGAGGAAGGACGTTCTTGCTATTGAGGGAGTGCAGCGAAGGTTCACCAGACTGATTCCTGGGATGGCTGGACTGACATTTGAGGAGAGACTGGATCAACTGGGCCTGTATTCACTGGAGTTTAGAAGGATGAGAGGGGATCTCATAGAAACGTATAAGATTCTGACGGGACTGGGCACGTTAAATTTGGGAAGAATGTTCCCGATGTTGGGGAAGTCCAGAACCAGGGGACATAGTCTTGGGATAAGGGGTAGGCCATTTAGGACCGAGATGAGGAGAAACTTCTCCACTCAGAGAGTTGTTAACCTGTGGAATTCCCTGCCACAGAGAGTTGTTGATGCCAGTTCATTGGATATATTCAAGAGGGAGCTAGATATGGCCCTTACGACTAAAGAGATCAAGGGGTATGGCGAGAAAGCAAGAAAGGGTTACTGAGGGAATGATCAGCCATGATCTTATTGCATGGCGGTGAAGGCTCGAAGGGCCGAATGGCCTACTCCTGCACCTATTTTCCATGTTTCTATGTTTCCGCCCCATTCGTTACATCCTCAAAGAATTCCAGGAAATTTGTGAAACTTGGCTTCCACTTCATAAATCCATTCTGACTCTGCCTGATTGAATGATGCTTTTACAAATGTCCTGCTCATGCTTCTTTAGTAATGGACTCTAACATTTTCCCAACCACAGATGTGAGGCTAACTGGTCTATAGTTTCCTGCTTTTTGTCTGCCTCCTTTTTTAAATAGGGGCGTTACATTTGCAGTTTTCCAATATGCTGGGACTGCCCCAGAATCCAGAGAATATCTAGAGGGAGCCTGGATTCAACATCTGTTGGATGCGTTCCAAATTCAACATCTGTGGGAGAGGTACTGAATTCAATATCTGCAGGAGTGTGTCAGTATTCAACATCTGTAGGAGAGGTCCTGAATTCAATATCTGTAGGAGTGTGTCAGTATTCAACATCTGTAGGAGAGGGAATCAATTCCAAATATATAAAGGGGACATAATTCAACATCTGTAGGAGGGGGCCTGAATACAACATCTGCATGACTTGGACTCCTCATCTCGCTCCTGTTGTAAGTAGGCATTTGTAAGATCCAACTTTGAGAACATCTGACCACCTGTCAGTGTTATGAACAAATCTTTTACATTTGGCAATGTATTGGGGCAATTACCTTCAAGAGCCTGGTTTACAGTTACTTTATAATCACCACGCAACCTTACCTTACCATCTGTCTTAGGTACAACAACAATGGGTGTAGCCCAATTAAATTGATCTATCTCTGAGATAATGTACTCAGTCTCTAGGCCTTTGAGTTCTTGCTCAACTTTCTCCTTGAGTGCATATGGTACGGGACATGGCTTGAAAAAAACTGGTCGAACATCCTTCTGTATTCTGACACTCATCTTGAAGCCTTGGATCGGACTGCCTGGTTTGCAGAACTCCTTCGGATACTTCTTCAGGACATCATCTTTCGATGCAAATCGCGTTTCAACTTGAAAAATCTCATTCCAATCCAGCTTCAGTGATCCCAACCAATTTCTACCTAGTAATGCAGGCTTGTCTCCTGCCACTACTAAGAGAGGCAAGCTCTGAAACTGATCCTTGTTTTTCACCAGTATGGTGATACATCCTACCACAGGGATTTGCTCTCCTGAGTAGCCTCACAGCTCTATCTTTGACTTCTCCAGTGGAAAATCACTCAACTTGTCGAGACATAGCAATTCCGGGACTGTGCTCATGAATGCATCAGTGTCAATTTCCATGAGTATCTTGGTTCCTGTAACATCTAATTGGATGACGATACTTTTCGAATCGTTGTTCGATACTCTTGTGCTTCTGATGACATGTATCTCTTTGACCAGTTGCTTTTCTTCTATGCAATGTAATCTCTGTGGATTTCTACTTATAGTCTTGAAAGTTGATTTACTCTTCAGTTGGCATGCCTTAGCAAGATGCCCAGTTTTCTTGCAGAATAAACACTTTGCCTTCACATGTGGACAACTTTGAGCTATGTGTTGTTCCAGGCACCAATTGCACAACTTCAATGCTCTGTTACCTTGGCCAGGTGCTGAGGCCTTGGGGCCCCCCAACTGCCTTTTTCTTTTAACCTGCAGGTGATTCACCTCGGTTGTCTGACGACTGGAAATGGTACAAAATTCTGGGGAGTACTGGTCCGTTATATCCATTAACATAGCTGTCTGACAAGCAAAATCAAAAGTCAAGTTAGGGGTATCAGCAACTTTCTTCTGATTGCTTCAGTTTTCAGCCCAAAAACATGTGATGCTCAGTCCTGAAAGTTTCTGAAATGACAGCGAATAGTTAGCTTTTTAATGCTAAAATGTGCTCATTGATACATTCAGCAATTAATTGATCTCATATTCCAAGATAATAACTTTCAGCAATCTCCAGGGGCTCAGGATGGTAGTGATGTTCTAAATTGGTTAGAATCTCCGTAAGTGATGTGTCCTTTGGCATGATGGGAACAAGGACATTTTTCAGGGTTTCATACACCTCGGGGCCTGCTTCAGTCGGAAAATAGTCCGTTCCTTTGTTACACCTCCCGGTTACGGTTTTCATTATCGGGGAGTTCGATGATACTATTTGCGATGAAAAACTTTTCTAGCCGCCACATATGCTCCAAACATCTCTCGGTCACGATGGAACTCACCAAAGCGTCCTATTATTCCCATAGGCACGGCCATCTGGACTCTTCAGTTCAGCCAAATGTGCTTGTAATTTATCTGGGATTTTTAGTTGTGCTGCAACAGAAAGGACCTCGCTAGTCTCTCTGTTGTTGGCTGGGATCATCCACCAACAAAAATTTCAGCTACGGTATCCGGAAATCTGATCCTACGTCGCCAACATGGGATCTTCACTATGACATCACAAACACACACTTACAAGATGGCTTCAACTCAGGAAGTTGTCAGGTGACCAAGTCACCTGATGCTTTTATTGTATAAACAGCAATGGCTGCATTACCACAGTAATCTACTCGGTGGAGCAGTAGTTCACTGGGTGGAAGTATATATTACAGCCTTACTATCGCCTTACGTGGCTCAGTGTCAAATTTTGTTTGATAATGCCCCTATGAAGCACCTTGGGACATTTTACCACGTAAGACCCTATATAAATACAAGTTGTTGTTTTATCATAGACCCCGGGGGAGAGCAGATCCCCCCCCCCGCCCTGCCCCACTGTGTATCACAGACCCTGGGGGGAGAGCAGACCGGGCCCACTGTGTATCACAGACCCCGTGGGGAGAGCAGACCGGGCCCACTGTGTATCATAGACCCCAAGGGGAGAGCAGACCGGGCCCACTGTGTATCATAGACCCCGGGGGGAGAGCAGACTGGGCCCACTGTGTATCACAGACCCCGGGGGGAGAGCAGACCGGGCCCACTGTGTATCATAGACTCCGGGGGGAGAGCAGACTGGGCCCACTGTGTATCACAGACCCCGGTGGGAGAGCAGACCGGGCCCACTGTGTATCACAGACCCCGGGGGGAGAGCAGACTGGGCCCACTGTGTATCACAGACCCTGGGGGAGAGCAGACCGGGCCCACTGTATATCACACACCCCGGGGAGAGCAGACCGGGCCCACTGTGTATCACAGACCCTGGGGGGAGAGCAGACCGGGCCCACTGTGTATCACAGACCCTGGGGGGAGAGCAGACTGGGCCCACTGTGTATTACAGACCCTGGGGGGAGAGCAGACCGGGCCCACTGTGTATCACAGATCCTGGGGGGAGAGCAGACTGGGCCCACTGTGTATCACAGACCCTGGGGGGAGAGCAGACCGGGCCCACTGTGTATCACAGACCCCGGGGGGAGAGCAGACCCCCCCCCCGCCCCACTGTGTATCACAGACCCCGGGGAGAGCAGACCGAGCCCACTGTGTATCACAGACCCCGGGGAGAGCAGACCCACTGTGTCTCTATCACAGGGTGAGCTGGTTGGTGAAAATATAAGATAGGATTCAGTTCTGATGCTGGAAAATCTTCAGCTCTTATTGTTTAATGCATTTGACAATTACATTAAAGGGATATTTCCTCACATTCTTTAACTGCTCTCTGAACTTAGTCTGGGTCACAGCATAAATACAAGTGTTGGTGCAGCAACTCAGGGGTTGCAGCATGAAGCCCAGCTCTTGTACACAGAGAGGTAGAGATACAGCATTAAATCCAATGTACCACAGTCGGTTGCATATAGAATACACCACATACGTTGACCATAACAGGATGAAATTCCCCGAGATAACAAACAGAAAATGACAGATTTTCTGCGGCTCTCCATCTCAGGGTCTCTGGGACCACCCCCATGGCTGGGACCCCGGAGTCTCCTGCGAGCTCTGCTGGCCACTAAAATGTATCTGACGGTGGGAGCATTGAGCAGCAGGATCAGAACAAATGGGACAAAAGGGGTGAGTATATAATGAAGGAGTTCGATTATTGCCCAGACTGTTGAACCAACAACACCATCTCGTCTACAACAAAACCAGGGATCGTTGTCGAGGTAATATTTACCCGTTAACATAAAATACCAGAAAATATCCTTTAAACAGCTCAGCACAGTCACTGTTCCCAGAACCACAGCCGCTGTTCTCTCGGTGCAATATTTGGTTTTCAGCTTCTGGCAACAAATGGCCACAAATCGATCGAAGGTGAAAGTGACGGTGAACCAGACAGAGCAGTCTGTGGCTGCATACAGCAGGACGGTGTGGATATTACACACAGGAATGGACATCACGAAATGGAAGTGACTCGAAAAACGAACTGGAATTTGCCTCAATATCAGGTCGAGGATAACGACCTGTAGATCCGCTGCTGCCATGGCCACCAGGTAACGAGTGAACATTTGGAGAGACCGCACTTTCCCCGAGTCAGGATCACAATCGTCAGTAGGTTAACTGTAAGGCAAGGACATAACAGGAATGTTATACATCATGCTGGGACCCAGTGTAAATATTAGTACCATCTCTGGAAAACCTGTAAACATTAGGACCGTGTCTGGAGTCTCTGTTGCTATTAGCACAGTCTCTGGTTCCTCTGTTGCTATTTGCACAGTCTCCAGGTCCCCTGTAAATAATAAAACTATCTCTGCACCCTGTGTAAACATCAGCACCTTCTCTGGACCTGCTGTCATTATTAGCACTGTCTCTGCATAACCTGTACCTATTATTTCTTTATCTAGATCCCCTCTAAATATTAGTGTTATGTCTATAATGTACTTATGAATGACTCCACGAGGCAATGTGTTGTACTCAAACTGTAGTGACCTTGGTCTTTTATTCCAAACTCCAGAGTCGGCACAAACATGGTGTGCGGCCTTTTATACTGGGAGCTGCCACCAGGGCAGGAAACCCCTGGTCTCCACCAGTTGCACCTTTTAGTGGTGCCAGCATGGAAATACACAATGCAAACCTTATTGATAATACATCAGGTAACCAAGTCTCCATCTTATGTAACCACACAGTGACTACACAGAGAGTACATCCATAGTCTGCATATACAACAATTAGTACCATCTTTTAATCCTCTGTAAATATTACCACTTTCTCTGGATCCTGTGTAAATATTAACAGCTCCTCTGTACAATCTCTAGATTCTCTGTTAATACTAGTACCTACTCAGGATTCCATGAAAATATGTCTCTAGATCCACTAAATATAAATGCAATTTATGTAATTCTTGTAAATATTAGTACCACCTCTGGACCCCTGTAAATTATAATAACGTCTCAGTAAATATTAGTACCGTCACTGGATCCTCTGTTAATAATTTTTAAACTTTTAATGTATACATTCATGGGATGTGGGCATCGCCAGCAAGGCCAGCATTTATTCCCATCCCGAATTGCCCTTGGGAAGGTTGTGGTGGGTCTTCTACTTGAACCGCTGCAGTCCATGTGGTGAAGGTACTCCCACAGTGCTGTTAGGGAGGGAGTTCCAGGATTGTGACCCAGTGACTATGAAGGAACGGCCGATATATTTCCAAGTCAGGATGGTGTGTGACTGGGAGGGGAACCTGCAGGTGATGGTTTTCCCATGCGCCTGCTGCCCTTGTCGTTCTAGGTGGTGGAGGTCGCGGGTTTGGGAGGTGCTGCTGAAAAAGCCTTGTTGAGTTGCTGCAGTGCATCTTGTAGATGGTGCACACTGCAGCCACGGTGCACCGGTGGTGGAGGGAGTGAATGTTTAAGGTGGTGGATGGGGGGCCGATCAAGCGGCTGCTTTGTCCTGGATGGTCAAACTTCTTGAGTGTTGTTTGAGTTCTACTCATTTAGGCCAGTGGAAAATATTGCAGCACACTCCTGACTTGTGCCTTGTAGATGGTGGAAAGGCTTTGGGGAGTCAGGAGGTGAGACAGTCTGTGTAGAATACCCAGCCTCTGACCTGCTCTTTTAGCCACAGTATTTATGTGGCTGGTCCAGTTAAATTTCTGCTCAATGATGACCCCCAGGATGTTGATGGTGGGGGATTCAGCTGTTGAATGCCAAGAGGAGGTGGTTAGACTGTCTCTTGTTGGAGATAGTCATTGCCTGGCACTTGTGTGGTGCAAATGTAACTTGCCAGTTATCAGCCCAAGCCTGAATGTTCTCCAGGTCTTGCCGCATGTGGGTACGGACTGTGAATGGACTGAGCACTGTGCAGTCATCAGTGAACTTCCCCATTTCTGATGTAGGGAAGGTTATTGATGAAGGACACTGCCCCGAGGAACTCCTGCAACAATGTTTTGGGGCTGTGATGATCCAACAACCAGAACCATCTTCCTTTGTGCTCGGTATGACTCCAAACAGTGGAGAGTTTTCCCTGATTCCCATTGACCAGTTTTACTGGGGCTCTTTGATGCCACACTTGGTCAAATGTTGACTTGATGTCGAGGGCAGTCACTCTCACTCTCACCTCTGCATTTCAGCTCTTTTGTCCATGTTTGGACCGAGGCTAATGAGTCTCTAGACCCTCTGTAAGTGTTGGTAAAGTCTCAGGACCCTCTGTAAGTGTTAGTACAGTCTCTGGACCCTCGAAGTGTTGGTACAGTCTCTGGCCTCTCTAAGTGTTGGTACAGTCTCTGGACCCTCTAAGTGTTGGTACAGTCTCTGGCCTCTCTAAGTGTTGGTACAGTCTCTGGACCCTCTCAGTGTTAGTACAGTCTCTGGACCCTCTAAGTGTTGGTACAGCCTGTGGACCCACTGTAAGTGTTGGTACAGTCTCAGTGCCCTCTTTAAGTGTTAGTACAGTCTCAGGACCCCCTGTAAGTATTGGTACAGTCTCTGGATTCGCTTGTGGAATCCGTGCTGACTGCTCTATTATACTTTCAGTTTCTAGGGGCTAGAAATTCAAAGATTAGCAGCTCCTGTTAGCGCCAGATGGGAGCATGAATGGGCATTGCAGAGAGCAAAATTCACCAGAACCCCCCCTGTGTTTGGGCTCATTCGAAAGGAAACTTAATTTGGGACTATCTATCGAAAAGTTTGGAACTCTAAAGTGCTTATGCAAGAAACTACGAACTTTAATAGCGTTATGAACTTTTACAAGACAAATTCAAGCCTGTGGACAGACCTATGGAACAAAAGAAGCCCATTTGATTATTGGAACTGTCTGGGTGTGAGAACTGAGCTAACCTGTCTGGAAGAATGAGTATTTGGAAATCTTCCTCCACAAGAGACATTACCATCATAGTATCACCCAGAGATAGCTCCCCATCAACATGGGTCTGGACAAACCATTTCAGCATATACATCAGGAAGAGGCCCAATCCAGCCTGTATGCGAAAGACTAAGCACAAAAGGTCATCGCAATTACCAAACTAATTTTTCCATCAGGAAACAGTTTTTCGAAGATCAACCCACCCAAGACATATCAACTTTAACGAACCCGACAAAATATTACAAAGAAGAACCAAGCCCGACAAAATGATAGAAAGGATTGTGAACAGATTGGGCGGCAAGATTAGAACACTGAAATCGTATAACTGGCCACTGTTTTCAACAGAGGTTGGAGAGACGAGAAGACGAAGAGAGAGAGAGGGGGAGAGAGGTGGTCGCTACTACCTCATCAAGACAAGGAGAGAAACCAACGTGACAGTTGTAAAACTAACTTCTCCAGCCTCGAAGTCTTGAAGTCCTGAAGGAAGGAAGAACATCACCATCTACCATTAACTATCAAAAGGATTGGTAAACATAAGTCCCTGCCCTGGAGTCTAACCGAGCTAGAATTAGGTATTGGGAGGTGGGAGGTATAATTTTACTGCAACCCCCTTTGAATGTGTAGTGTATGGTACTTTATTACAGTGATTCTAAGTTTGACCTTGTACCTTTCCTTGTCTTGTTCTTTATTAGAGTGATTGTAAGTTTGGCCGTGTATTTTCTTACTAGAGTAATAAGCCTGTATTACATTCACTGTAATAAAACCAAAGTTCTTTGCATCAAACCAGTGTCCTCTGCACTTTTGTCACCCGCCCCCAAATAAATCCAGAGTGCAGAACCCAAGGGAGGGGGAGCGATTCGAAACCGCTCAAGTTGGTCAGAAGGGAACCTGACCCCTCAGAGACCACAAACACCACCCCCTCCCCCCTCCCCTTACAAAATGACGACTGCGGCAGGACTCTGTTACACGGGGTGTGATGTGGAGATTGCTGGTTTGGGGCAAAGAACCAAAATGGAAGAGACGATTTCCTCCTATGTGTATAAGAAAGTGAATGTAACTAAGGAATGGGTGCTTAGTCGATTGCGCGCTGAGCGTCCAGCTGACGCTGCAGCCCAGTGGACAGCAAGTAAAGATCACAAAGAAGCAGTAGAGAAAGCAATTTGGTTGGTCTGTCGACAGCAACAGGTCTAACTGCTAGACAGAATGAATGAAACATTGCAGGCAGGGTTATGGGAATGTGCAGAGAGCTACCAGGAAAGGGTTGTGTCAGAAGAAAGATTATCAGGAGAACTCCGTCAGCTAAAACAGGAAAGGACCCAAATAATGGAAAGGTTTAAAAACAGTCAGGGCTATTTTTAATGTCAGGTTACCGAGGCCAAAAGTAATGAAAAGTCACTGAGGGAGGAAAGCACTCGCTTCACCCTACAAGTAAAAGAGCTCCAGGAAAGATTAAAAGATGTGCAAGCAGCGTATAAAATAGCTAGCACTAATGGGTTTGAATCAGGAGACCACGGTCCCTGCCAGCAACAAATTAAAAGTTTAAACCTTGCTCTGTCCAAGGCAATAGGCATGGTATGCCTAATAAGCCCGGGTACGCCCCAGGTAAACCTGGAAGAGAAGGAAGAAACAACCCGGCCACCACCTGTGGCACCAGTGACTACACCGGTGCAGCAGCAGGGGGGGCAAATCAGTTGCGGGCCGGACAGGGATAGTCAACCACCACCACCTGTGGCACTGAGTTTCAGCTCGGCTTGGACGCAGGGAAGAGAGGGAGGCGAGCCAGAACAGGGAGAGCCAGAACCAGGGCCAATGTGCCCGGTCCAGCAACAGAAGTTTGGCCCGCCCACTCTTAACGGGGGTCTCGGGCCCCTGGAAAGTCAGTTTGTGGTCCCCACACTCCCCACCAGCTTAGGGCCATGATAAGCCACCTGGGAAAGCTAACTCCAAAGGGAGACCCCTCGGTTCACTTTGTGGAAGTGGAACAGGCCGGGAATATTAATGGGTGCGATGATGCAGAAATGGCAAAGATGCTTCTCCTATCTCGAGACAGCAAACTGGACCAGTTCCTCTCTACTGAGAGCAAAAGAGGACAGAAAACACTTGCTGCCATCCAGAAAGACATTTTAGAAGCTATGGGCTGCAATGACGGGAGTCCCTTCTCGAGAGTAGAGAAAACGGTGCAGCTCACAGGAGAACCCCCACAGGCTTTCGCAGACCGACTGTGGCCGGTGTACAAAAGCACGTGTAGTGGGGGCATAGACAGAGATCACTTAAACCCGGACAAATTAGCACACTGACTCCGAAGCCTAGTAGCTAACGGTTTACCCAGAATAAGACCCAAGGCTGAGGCTTGGTTCGATCCCAGAGATTCCCAAGTCACAGAACAGGGCAGCTGACCCTAGCTTACAGAAACGGCAGAGGGACAGAGGAGCACCCACAAAAGGGAAGGGTTCACGAAATCCGACCTAACCAAGACAAGAGAGAATGGCATCACGAGGGGGGCAACTCCTCCGATACAAAACGTCCCCGTGTTGGGTGCGGAAAGAGTGGGCACTGGAGAAGGGATTGTAAAAATCCTTGGATAGAGCAGGAAAGAGTTCTCCAGCCCCTGCCCAAAAGACCGAGACAGATAAACCAGTCCCTCCCCACTCATTCGACACCTTTTTAACTGCACTCCGAGCCATGTTAGATGGCCCTGGAAAGGTAGCCACCGCCACTGCTACCGAGATCCCATCTGCCCCCTCCCAACCAAAACCATGACTAGGACAGGCACAGCCCATCCACCTGTGTGCCCTCGAGTATGGTGCATGGGGGAGACCGACCGTACAGATGGAAGTGGAAAAGGTGAAAGGGACTTACCTGTTGGACACCGTGCCTCAAGCACCCTTGTCTCTGCAACTAACCCCGCCGCCTCACCTCTGTCTAACGGGGTCCCCTACAGCTTGGTGGGTTTCACGGGCACTGAACAGACTGGTTCATTCTCCGTTCCACTCTCCATTCATTTTGGTACACTCCACACTAAGTGGACTTGTGTCCTGATGAAGTGGGAGCAGGAAGGGAGAGGGATCCTGGGGGCTGACTTCATCCTAGGCCACGGGATCCTGGTGGATTTAAGAAACCACTGTCTTTGGGGGTCAGTCTGTATGGGACAGGAGAGTGAGGTGATGGTTATCCCAAGAAAACAGCGAAAAGGGACGGTGTGCACCATGAAACCAAAGGAGGGTTACGACCTTGAATCACTGGTCAGTAACACCCCTGTAGAATATCAAGAGTATGTGAGGAAAAATCTTGCAGCTTTTGCCACTCACAAACATGACTGCGGGAGAATAAATGGGGTCGAGGTTAGCAAAGATGGGGACCCCATGACCCGACCACGGAAACAGTACAACTTCCCCAGGGAGGCGGTGGCAGACATGGAAACAGCCTTGGGTTTGCTGGTTAAACAGAGGGTATTGAGACCAATGGCTACCCATGTGAACTCTCCAATTTGGCCGGTTAAGAAACCGGAAAACTCCTGGAGAGCCACGGTGGACTATCGAGTACTCAATCGTAACATCCCCGCCTGTGCACCCACTGTTGCTGCTGTCGCCGACCTCATTGGAAGTATCCCAGCCTCCGCGACCACCTTCACGGTGCTGGATATTTCCAACGGGTTCTGGTCCATACCTTTAAGAAGGGAAGATCAGTACAAGTTTGCTTTTACCTTTAAAGGGCAGCAATACACTTGGAACTGTCTCCCTCAAGGGCTTCCACAACAGCCCCAGTATTTTCCATCAATGTATGGCCAACTGTTTAAAGTGTTTCAGCAGACCCCAGCAATTATTACAGTATGTAGATGACCTGCTCCTGTTCACCGATGAGGGGGAGGAGCATGGCCCACTGCTGGCTGAGCTGCTGGAGCTGCTGAAAGAAGAGGGATTTAAAGTAAACCCCAAGAAGGCACAGATCGACCTGAAGGAAGTAAAATTCCTGGGCCTGGCTGTGTGCACTGGAGAAAGGGCCAATGACAAAGCTAGAAGGGAAGCAGTGCAGAAGTTACCCGCCCCCAACACAGTAACAGGAGTAAGATCTTTTCTAGGGCTAACCGGGTACTGCAGAGATCTCATTGAGGATTATGCAGCCACAGCAGCCCCTCTGCTCCGACTCCTACACAAGGGAGTGGAGTGGGAATGGGACAAAGGTTACGAGGCAGCATTTATCCAACTCAAGAAAGACCTGCAGACCGCGCCAGCTCTAGGGGCCATAGATGGGGGTAAAGAGTTTTTCCTGGAGGTAGCAGCCAGTGCGGACAGCCTGAGTGCAGTACTGCTCCAAGAGCGGCACGGCCGGCTGAGACCAGTGGTCTACTCCTCCAGGATACTCACAGACGTGGAGAAGGGATACTCCAACTGTGAGCGGCACCTCCTAGCCACTCACTGGGCTGTGAAAAGATCACTGATCTTCACAGGGTATCCCCTATCACACTCCTTACCCACCATACGCCCACCCAAATGTTCCTGGACGGGAGAATTAAGGACGGGACAGTGAGCAGTGCCCGCATTGCTCGCTGGACCCTGCTCCTCTCTCAAATGGACCTAAAGGTAAAGGGTCTCTGCGACCAACATGATTTATCCAGGGACTGCCCACCGGTAATCCATAGAAGGGGTATTGGAAATTGACATAGGCTTTCGGGCTGGGTTACACCCCACAGGCCGAGAGATCAATGTAGACGGTTCAAGCACAGTATCTGCGGGTGAACGACTCACAGGCTGCGGAGTTTATGACCCCAAGGCAGGCACGGCCCTGGCGATTAAACTCCCAGCACTATGAGCGCCCAGCACGCTGAACTGTCTGCGGTGGTGTCACACACCCCGAAGAATTCCCTACTCCATACACGATTTGCTCGGACAGTATGTTCACATGCAATTCGTGTATGGAGTACCTGGCTATCTGGTCCCGCCGCGGATACACATCCGCAGACGGGAGACCCCTGGCAATTAAACCCCTACTGGAAAAGATTATGAAAGCCGTAGGGAACAAAGGGAATATCTACATAAATAAGGTGAAGGCACATTCCACCACAGAAACCCGTAGCGAGGGAAACCAGCAGGCTGACATGTTAGCCAAGCAAGGGGCCCGCACAGGGAAGCTCTGGGATCCACACAACTCAGGACCCATAGCAGCAGTCAGGGGCAGGATAGGGATGGCAGGGAAGGCAGGGATAGCTGTGCCCCCGGACCTAAAAACGGTTCAGACCCAAGACCCCGTCCTCAAAACTGTCCTGAAGACGCTAGCAAAAGGGGAGAGGGTAGACGGCCCGTACAGCACCGCAGCAATTGCCATTAAAGAAGGCAATGGGTAGTACCGTAAGAACACTGGAGAGAATTCCTCCTGCTGGCCCACGAGGGTCCAGGAGCAGGACACCCCCGACCTGAGACCACTTGGCAACGAGTAGAACAGGCAGGGTGGTGGCCGGGACTCAGGGAAGATGTCCGCGAATTCTGCGCTAGCTGTCTGGTGTGCGCGGCCAACAACCCTGACCCCCAGAAAAGAAAGGTGTCTACGGGACATATCAGGAGAGTAGAGGGACCCTGGGAGTCGATCCAGATTGATTACATTGGGCCCCTACCCACTGCCCAGGGAGGTTACAAATACTGCCTAGTATTAGTGGACGTATTCACCAAATGGGTGGAAGCCTTCCCATGCCGAACAGCCACTGCCCTGGGAAAAGCCAGGATCCTGGTCAGAGAAGTGTTCCCTCGATGGGGATGACCACAATATGTGGAGTCCGACCAAGGGAGTCACTTCACCGGGCAGGTGATGCAGGAGACCCTTAAGGTACTCGGCATCAAAGGGAAATGGCATGTCACCCACAACCCGCAGCCATCCGGGCCTGTGGAGCGTTTAAATCGCACCGTCAAAGAAAGGCTGCGCAAAGAGACAAGGACTCACCCAAGAGATGGGTAGAGGTCCTACCACTAGTCCTCATGGGGATCTGGGCCAGCCAGTCAAAGAGCACGGGGTACTCCTCGTACGAGCTCATGACTGGCAGAGCCATGCGAACCCCCACCCATGTGTTAGCCCCGGTACTCATGGAAGGTCAGCTTAGGGAAGCGAGCTGGGACAGTTTTGTCAGGAATCTGTATGAACACCTTAAACAGATTCACTGGCAGGCTGCTAACAACATGGGAAAACAGCATCGGAGCAACCGACTGCTGCTAGAACCCCGCAAGCACCATGAGTGGGAAATAGGGGACCAGGTTATGGTACGGAACTACGCGAGAGTAGGGGTCTTTGAGGCACTGTACATGGGACCGTACCACATTGTCGACAAGGCAAGCCCCATGGTCTATGCCATAAAATTGCCCCGCCGAACATAGTGGTTCCACATAAATCAGTGTAAACTTTACAACCCAGGGGCACCCAGCCGGTAGCCTCGGGCAACAAGGGACCCCCAGAAGGGATAGTGGTGGACCAGCCACCAAGTGAGAGTCCCCAGTCCATAGCCCTCAGCCAGGCAGAACCCCCGGGGGAAGAAATGAACCAGGCAGCCACCCCCAAAGGAGCGATGTGCTGCAGCACCGGAGGGGACGTTCCCCCGATAGTGTGGGACTCAAACCCACGTCCAGTCAGGGTACTTAGGGTTAGACGTTGCAGACCGACCTATCACCTACCTCGCTGGACACCCGGCGGGAGAAGAAGAAAGAGAGAAGGCAGGAATTAACCTGGCCTCCCGGAGACGGGTGAGAGATGTACATATATAGTGATGTGAATTTAAGGATGTTTAGCGATATGAATTTAAGTATGTTTAGTGAATAAGTTTAGAATAGTGTAAGATTTATCTGTGTAATGATAAATATATATGTATTAGTTACCGGGGTAAGGAAAAGAATCTACCTGTGCAGCTGTTAAAAGAAGCACAGGCCAGGTAACACCCGGGAGTAAGAAGAATCTACCGGTATGGCTATTAAGGAAGCACCGGTGAGATAACAAGCAGAGCGGCTATGAGATAAAAATAAAAGCAGAAATCAGTCCACAAGGAACTGAATAAGACAGCCGGTCAATTAAAGACCATGAGCCCAACTTGGAACTCGTTCACCTTTGTCCAACCAGAGAACTTTCTCAGGGCTAGACAATCTGTTTTATGTGCCCCTACAGGAAAGAGAGCAGCATGAGAAGGCTCCTGTTCCTGCTCACCCTGATAAGGATGAGCTGTGGCGACTGAGGAGACGTGGAAGAATCCCTTATTTACGGGTGTTCAGGAGGAAGAGTACCCATCGTAACCGCCGGAGGTGGCCCCCGAGATGTGGAAGAACTCGCCGTTTATGCCCACGAGGGAAGATGGTCAGGGTGGCTGGGATCTAATTCTACCCGCTACTCCAGCCAGGAAGGTTTTACCTACGGGGAGGCCTCACTTCCATGTCCCCAGATGCGGATCATCGCTGCCCGAGTCAGTGTTACAGAGGGGAAACGTGTAGGTTTGTTTGACTTGCAAAGGAAACATTCCCCTGGGAAGATGGTGGTGGCTCAGAAAACTCAGCAAGTACGCATGGGACCAGGAATCGGACTGGGAAAGACTCGGAAATGATACGTACCGCACCATCACGGGGACAAATTGTGTTGGGACAAACGGTGAGAATCCGAACAAGGAATTTATGTTTGCATGTGAGGATCAGAGAATATTTGTCCCACAGGCATATCGATCGTCTTCGCCAGGCAATGGCATGATGAAGGGGAAGGGATGGGGTGGGATTCTAGCCTACACGGATGTGCGGTCCCACAATCCCCACTCCCAATTAACGCCACCGAACTAAGAGCACACATTAAGAAACCCCTGCCCACAACCCCGCCAATACGCACAGTAATAGAAAGGTATCCTACCACCACCAAGGGACCTGGCAACGGATTAGTATTGGTACCGACCGAAAAGGTGTTATATCAGGGGGTACATTATGCAGCAGCGACAGTAATATTAAACCTTACCGAGGTACACCTGACTGCATGGTGCCCGAAGGAAACAGAGCGCTATACTGTTGTGTAATGAGAGAGGATTAATTAGCAATCTCGTTGTGCGAGGCCCCTTGGGGAAGAGTGACCATAATATGTTGGAATTCTACATTAGGATGGAGAATGAAACAGTTAATTCAGAGACCATGGTCCAGAACTTAAAGAAGGGTAACTTTGAAGGTATGAGGCGTGAATTGGCTAGGATAGATTGGCAAATGATACTTAAAGGGTTGACAGTGGATGGGCAATGGCAGACATTTAGAGACCGCATGGATGAACTACAACAATTGTACATCCCTGTCTGGTGTAAAAACAAAAAAGGGAAGTGGCTCAACCATGGCTATCAAGGGAAATCAGGGATTAAAGCCAAGGAAGTGGCATACAAATTGGCCAGAAATAGCAGCGAACCCGGGGACTGGGAGAAATTTAGAACTCAGCAGAGGAGGACAAAGGGTTTGATTAGGACAGGGAAAATAGAGTACGAGATGAAGCTTGCAGGGAACATTAAAACGAACTGCAAAAGCTTCTATAGATATGAAAAGAGAAAAAGGTTAGTAAAGACAAATGTAGGTCCCCTGCCGTCAGAATCAGGGAAGTCATAACGGGGAACAAAGAAATGGCAGACCAATTGAATAAGTACTTTGGTTTGGTATTCACTAAGGAGGACACAAACAACCTTCCGGATATAAAAGGGGTCAGAGGGTCTAGTAAGAAGGAGGAACTGAGGGAAATCCTTATTAGTCGGGAAATTATGTTGGGGAAATTGATGGGATTGAAGGCCGATATATCCCCAGGGCCTAATGGTCTGCATCCCAGAGTACTAAAGGAGGTGGCCTTTGAAATAGCGGATGCATTGACAGTCATTTTCCAACATTCCATTGACTCTGGATCAGTTCCTATGGAGTGGAGGGTAGCCAATGTAACCCCACTTTTTAAAAAAGGAGGGAGAGAGAAAACAGGGAAATATAGACCTATCAGCCTGACATCGGTAGTGGGTAAAATGATGGAATCAATTATTAAGGATGTCATAGCAGCGCATTTGGAAAGAGGTGACATGATAGGTCCAAGTCAGCATGGATTTGTGAAAGGGCTTGACAAATCTTCTGGAATATTTTGAGGATATTTCCAGTAGAGTGGACAAGGGAGAACCAGTTGATGTGGTGTATTTGGACTTTCAGAAGGCTTTCGACAAGATCCCACACAAGAGATTAATGTGCAAAGTTAAAGCACATGGGATTGGGGGTAGTGTGCTGACGTGAATTGAGAACTAGTTGGCAGACAGGAAGCAAAGAGTAGGAGTAAATGGGTACTTTTCAGAATGGCAGGCAGTGACTTGTGGGGTACTGCAAGGTTCTGTGCTGGGGCCCCAGCTGTTTACATTGTACATTAATGATTTAGACGAGGGGATTAAATGTAGTATCTCCAAATTTGCGGATGACACTAAGTTGGGTGGCAGTGTGAGCTGCGAGGAGGATGCTATGGGGCTGCAGAGTGACTTGGATAGGTTAGGTGAGTGGGGAAATGCATGGCAGATGAAGTATAATGTGGATAAATGTGAGGTTATACACTTTGGTGGTAAAAACAGAGAGACAGACTATTATCTGAATGGTGACAGATTAGGAAAAGGGGAGGTGCAATGAGACCTGGGTGTCATAGTACATCAGTCATTGAAGGTTGGCATGCAGGTACAGCAGGCGGTTAAGAAAGCAAATGGCATGTTGGCCTTCATAGCGAGGGGATTTGAGTACAGGGGCAGGGAGGTGTTACTACAATTGTACAGGGCCTTGGTGAGGCCACACCTGGAGTATTGTGTACAGTTTTGGTCTCCTAACTTGAGGAAGGACATTCGTGCTATTGAGGGTGTGCAGCGAAGGTTCACCAGACTGATTCCCGGGATGGCGGGACTGACATTTCAAGAAAGACTGGATCAACTGGGCTTGTATTCACTGGAGTTCAGAAGAATGAGAGGGGATCTCAAAGAAACGTTTAAAATTCTGACGGGTTTAGACAGGTTAGATGCAGCAAGAATGTTCTCAATGTTGGGGAAGTCCAGAGCCAGGGGTCACAGTCTAAGGATAAGGGGTAAGCCATTTAGAACCGAGATGAGGAGAAACTTCTTCACCCAGAGAGTGGTGAACCTGTGGAATTCTCTACCACAGAAAGTTGTTGAGGCCAATTCACTAAATATATTCAAAAAGGAGTTAGATGTAGTTCTTACTACTCGGGGGATCAAGGGGTATGGCGAGAAAGCAGGAATGGGGTACTGAAGTTGCATGTTCAGCCATGAACTCATTGAATGGCGGTGCAGGCTCGAAGGGCCGAATGGCCTACTCCTGCACCTATTTTCTATGTTTTTATGTTTCTATACCAGGCCCTACGTAGAGACATGTTCAAGAAATGTTATGAGTTAGACTTTGGAAATGTAGACAAAGGAGACCTATACACCCTAAATGCTAGCGACACCATGGACTCAGGGAAACCTAGAAGGAGAACCATAAACGACGTTTTCACTACCTACAATACAGCATCCTCTGTAATAAATAGCCCAGATGACATAGAGCTGCAAACACAGATAAACAGTTTAAAGACCCAACTGAGAAAAATCCTGAAAGAAGAATACCATAGTAGGATCAGAACTACATGAGGACTGGGCGATGACTGTCCATTTAAAAGAAATAGTAGCTGAGCTGGAAAAACATGCACAGACAGTGAATGCACTTATACGGGAGGATAGAAACGCTTCTGACCAGGCTGCACAGAACGAGGTGTGCGTGCTGTATGGGGTATGGATGTTGGGCGAGGGCCACAACAACCTGGAGGATTTAAAATGAGGTGTAGTCTCCTCTTGGATCAGGAACAAGCAACTCGCAGCCCTCCACCCATACAGCAATTCACTAAGCCCGTGCCAGCTCCGCCTAGCCTCTGAAGCCTACCCTGTCCCAGTAGACTGTGGGAAATCTAACCACACTATTATGGGGATAGTATTCAGGATGCTGGTCATGGGTGGGACAGCCTGACCCGCACCGGTATACTGGGTGGAGAACATTGGAGTTATTCAGTGGGGTGCACATATTCATTTCACAGCGGTCCCACCCTATGTCATAAAGTGGGAACACGCTGTAACGGGTACTGACCTCTCCGGGTGTCGGAGCCGGGGTGCACACGTAATACTGTGTCCCCGGTACTTCAGTGCCCATTCAAAGTCACAGTGTGGGGTTAAAGCTGCTGGTGCACAGCCTATTAACTGCACCATAGAGGTAATGACACAAGCCCAGGTCCCTCCACAGGTAGCATACATAGGGGCTGGGACATATTGTGTCACCACCATGGGTCCCACTACCAACATGGACACTTCTGGTGTCCGGAAAGTGCCAGCGGTTTTTGCTTCAAACCTGAGGCATCAGTTCAAGTGGCCCAGGAACGGATTGTCCCCATTCCTGAACCCTCCACTGTCCACCGCACTGTGAAGGAAAACATTACAAACCTGCAGGATTATGTTGTACATTTTGGCTATGCAATTCCCCCTCAACCCGAACATCTTACCGCTCTGCTGAAAGGCTTAATTATCTCACAAAAACACTTCTATACTCGAGAACAGAAAACTATTGAGATCGGGAAAAAGATTCTTGAGATCACCATTCCGCCTTGGTGGGACCTTTTCAAAAATATTGAGGTCCCAGTCTGGATCCGAATCGCTTCCCACACTTTCGTTATTTGTCAACTCGCGATTATACTTTATTTATGGTGTCTCACTTGCTGAGTGAAATGCAGAGGCCGTCAGGTCAGGCACCAAAGGATGCTCTACGCTCCTTGACCAAACTTGGGAATCGCGCAGGGAGGGGTGACACCATACTACCATGTTTAATTTGTGTTTGATTTTATCTGCTGTAAACTGCAACATCACGAGTGTTGTAAGAGTGTTATTTAAATGTTTTGACGATGTAACTTTATTTTACTGAACTTAAAACGTGTTTGACTATGGACCTTTATACTATTTGAAAATGTGTTACTATGTCTTTTGATTTTACTTTACTTGAAGTTGTGTATGACTGTATCCTGTTATTTTACTGTGGAAACCCAGTAAAAGAGGGACATCATACCCTCTCTATGCTATAACCGAATTGTAATGACTGTATTCGCCTGGATATTGCATTGCATTTCAACGGGGGATGCAGGGTAATGTTTCGCCAGTATAAATGGAGGGAAGATTGACTCTCTGGAGCAGGAATTTTGCTTACCTTGATTGACACTCAAGGAGTGTAGAGTGTCAACAGGGGGGACTGCAGAGAGCAAAATTCACCAGAAACCCCCCCTCCCCCCGTGTTTGGGCTCATTCGAAAGGAAATTTAATTTGGGACTATCTACCGAAAAGTTTGGAACTCTAAAGTGCTTATGGAAGAAACTACGAACTTAAATAGAATTATGAACTTTTACAAGACAAATTCAAGCCTGTGGGCGGACCTATGGAACAAAAGAAGCTCACTTGATTATTGGAACTGTCTGGGTGTGAGAACTGAGTTAACCTGTCTGGAAGAATGAGTATTTGGAAATCTTCCTCCACAAGAGACATTACCATCATAGTATCACCCAGAGATAACTCCCCATCAACATGGGTCTGGACAAACCATTTCAGCATATACATCAGGAAGAGGCCCAATCCAGCCTGTATGCGAAAGACTAAGCACAAAAGGACATTGCAATTACCAAACTAATTTTTCCATCAGGAAACAGTTTTTCGAAGATCAACCCACCCAAGACATATCAACTTTAACGAGCCCGACAAAATATTACAAAGAAGAACCAAGCCCGCCAAAATGATACAAAGGATTGTGAACAGATTGGGCGGCAAGATTAGAACACTGAAATCGTATAACTGGCCACTGTTTTCAACAGAGGTTAGAGAGACGAGAAGACGAAGAGAGAGAGTGGGGGAGAGAGGTGGTCGCTACTACCTCATCAAGACAAGGAGAGAAACCAACGTGACAGTTGTAAAACTAACTTCTCCAGCCTCGAAGTCTTAAAGTCCTGAAGGAAGGAAGAACATCACCATCTACCATTAACTATCAAAAGGATTGGTAAACATAAGCCCCTGCCCTGGAGTCTAACCGAGCTAGAATTAGGTATTGGGAGGTGGGAGGTATAATTTTACTGCAACCCCCTTTGAATGTGTAGTGTATGGTACTTTATTACAGTGATTCTAAGTTTGACCTTGTACTTTTCCTTGTCTTGTTCTTTATTAGAGTGATTGTAAGTTTGGCCGTGTATTTTCTTACGAGAGTAATAAGCCTGTATTACTTTGACTGTAATAAAACCAAAGTTCTTTGCATCAAACCAGTGTCCTCTGCACTTTTGTCACACCCCCCAAATAAATCCAGAGTGCAGAACCCAAGGGAGGGGGAGCGATTCAAAACCACTCAAGTTGGTCAGAAGGGAACCTGACCCCCTCATAGAGACCACAAACAACACCCACCTCCCCCCTCCCCTTACAGCGTCAAGGGGTTTAGCGCCCAGGCGTGGCGAATGCAGCAACGGCCACGAACTTCAGTGCCGGTTTAGCCCTGGTGCTAACTCTTAGTGCCTGGGCTTCTCGTGCCTCGCAGATCGTGACATCATAAAGTGCGCAGTGCCCGTTACCGCCCAGGATGTAAAATTGACTTTTGGCCCTGAATGTATCGCCTTGCGTCACAACGTCAACACGGGGATGTGTTGTGAAGTCGCTGGCTGCTTGGGTAATTAAAGAGAATAGTTTCCAGCCAGTGCAATCTTTATTATTTGCACTAATCTGGTGCCTGCGCAAAGTTTTTTATTGTTTCATGGGTGCAAGATGTCCCAGCCCTCCTACTTCTCCTATTATGCTGACCCTTGGTGACATCATCGAAAAAACACAACATCACTTTCCAAATGCACATTGTCGACACCCAGCCCTACCTCACCTCCACCTCTTTTGACCCTCCACTGTCTCTTAATTGTAATACAAGCATAGAGATTGACAGCACGGAAGGAGGCCAAATTGTACCCTGCACTTTCTGTACTCCTCTAGAGTTTCTGCAGTATTGAGCCTTCAGTATCTGTCATAAGCCTCCGTTTTTTTCTTTATCATACCCTGTATATCCCTTGACATCCAGGGGGCTCTAGATGTTAGTCCCACACTTTTTCTTTAAAGGAACATACTTGCTCTAAACCCTCAGGATCTCCTCCTTGAATGCCTCCCACTGCTCTGACACTGATTTACCTCCCAGTAGCTGTTTCCAGTCCATTTTGGCTAAATCCCTTCTTAGCTGAGCAAAATTTGGCTTTTCCTCAATTGAGAACTTTTATTCCTGGTCTATCTTTGTCCTTTTCCATAACTACCCTAAATCTAACTGAATTATCATCAATATCTAAAAAATGCTCTCCGACAGATACCCCTTCCACCTCTCCCAGCTTCATTCCCTAAAACTAACTCCAGAACCGCCCCCTCCTTTGTTTGTCTTGTAATATAATGGTTAACAAAGTTCTCCTGAATGCATTTTAGGAATTCCGCCTCCTCTATACCCTTCAAACTAATTTTATACCAGTTACTATTAGGATAGCTGTAATCCCCTACTATTACTGCCCAAAAGTGTTTGCACCTCTCAGCAATTTGCCGACATATTTGCACTTCTCTCTCCCTCTGACTGTTTGGGGGTCGATAGTACACTCCCAGTAGTGTGATCACCCCTCTTTGTTTTTCAATTCAACCCATATAACATCAGTTGATGACCCCTCTAACATATCATCCCTCCTCACAGCTATAATTGTTTCTTTAATCAATACTGCGACCCCACCCTCCTTTTTTACCCCCCTCTCTATCCCGTCTGAAAACCCTGTAACCAGGAATGTTGAGCTGCCATACCTGCCCTTCTTTCAGCCATGTCTCAGTAATAGCTATAATATCGTACTCCCAAGTGTCTATCTGTGCTCTCAGCTCATCTGCCTTATTCCCTGTATTCCTTGCATTGAAGTATATACCATTTAGCACTGCCAAACTTCCTTGTTGTCTATTTTCCAGCCCTTGTTTCCTCTGTCTTCCAAATTCACTTTCTACTTTTCTGCTTTCCAACTCCTGTTTTGCTTCTCTCCCTTCAAATCTACTCTCTGGTTCCCACCCCCCTGCCAAGATAGTTTAAACCCTCCCCAATGGTACTAGCAACCCCTCCCCCCACACCGCACGATGATATTGGTCCCGGCTCTGTTGAGGTGCAACCCATCCGGCCTGTACAGGTCCCACTTCCCCCGGAAATGATCCCAATGCCTCAGGAATCTAAAGCCCTCCCTCCTGCACCATCTCTCCAGCCACGCATTCAGCTGCTCTAACCTCCTGTTTCTGTCCTCACTAGCTCGTGGCACCGGAAGTAATTCACACTCCTAGCTCCCTAAAATCTGCCTGCAGGACCTCATCCCTCTTTCTGCCTATGTCATTGACACTGATATGGACCCCGACCTCTGACTGTTCTCCCTCTCACCGTAGAATGCACTGCAGATGTTCGGTCACACCCTTGGTCCCTCTTTAAATATTAGCACTGTCTCCTATTGCCCCTGTAATTACAAGTAATGTAATTGTCTGTAATTATCACATTATTAGTTTATTATTGTTACATTTTCTACTTCCCCTGTAAATATCAATACATTATCAGCTTCCCCTGTAAGAACATAACAACAGCAGAAATAGGAGCAGGAGTAGGCCATACGGCCCCTTGAGCCTGCTCCGCCATTCAATAAGATCACGGCTGATCATCGACCTCAACTCCACTTTCCCGCCCAATCCCCATATCCCTCGATTCCCTGAGACCCTAAAAATCTACCGATCTCAGCCTTGAATATATTCAGAGAATCAGCATCCACAGCCCTCTGGGGCAGAGAATACTAAAGATTCACAACCCTCTGAATGAAGAAATTCCTCCTCATCTCTGGCTTAAATGGCCGACCCTTTATCCTCAGACTGTGCCCTCTCCTTCTAGACACTCCAGCCTGGGGAAACAACCTCTCAGCATCTCAGTACATTCTCTGTCCCCTGTAAATATCAGTACATTCTCTGTGTCCCCTGTAAATATCAGTACATTCTCTGTCCCCTGTAAATATCAGTACATTCTCTGCCCCCTGTAAATATCAGTACATTCTCTATGTCCCCTGTAATTATCAGTACATTCTCTGTGTCCCCTGTAAATATCAGTACATTCTCTGTCCCCTGTAAATATCAGTATATTCTCTGTGTCCCCTGTAAATATCAGTACATTCTCTGCTACCCTGAAATATCAGTACATTCTCTGTGTCCCCTGTAAATATCAGTACATTCTCTGCCCCCTGTAAATATCAGTACATTCTCTATGACCCCTGTAAATATCAGTGCATTCTCTGTGTCCCCTGTAAATATCAGTACATTCTCTGTCCCCTGTAAATATCAGTACATTCTCTATGTCCCCTGTAAATATCAGTACATTCTCTGTCCCCTGTAAATATCAGTACATTCTCTGCTCCCTGTAAATATCAGTACATTCTCTATGTTCCCTGTAAATATCAGTACATTCTCTGTCCCCTGTAAATATCAGTACATTCTCTGCTCCCTGTAAATATCAGTACATTCTCTATGTTCCCTGTAAATATCAGTACTTTCTCTGTGTCCCCTGTAAATATCAGTACATTCTCTCTGTCCCCTGTAAATACCAGTACATTCTCTGTGTCCCCTGTAAATATCAGTACATTCTCTGTCCCCTGTAAATATCAGTACATTCTCTATGTCCCCTGTAAATATCAGTACATTCTCTGTCCCCTGTAAATATCAGTACATTCTCTATGTCCCCTGTAAATATCAGTACATTCTCTGTCCCCTGTAAATATCAGTATATTCTCTGTGTCCCCCGTAAATCATAATCATCATAGGCAGTCCCTCAGAATCGAGGAAGACATGCTTCCACTCTTAACATGAGTTCTTAGGTGGCTGTATTATCCAATACGAGAACCAGTCTCTGTCGCAGGTGGGACAGATAGTCATTGACGGAAGGGGTGGGTGGGACTGGTTTGCCGCACGCTCTTTCCGCTGCCTGCGCTTGGTTTCTGCATGCTCTCGGCGATGGGACTCGAGGTGCTCAGTGCCCTCCTGAATGAACTTCCTCCACTGAGGGCGGTCTTTGGCCAGGGACTCCCAGATGTCAGTGGGGATGTTGCACTTCATCAGGGAGGCTTTGAGGGTGTCCTTGCAACATTTCCTCTGCCCACCTTTGGCTCGTTTGCCGTGAAGGAGTTCCAAGTAGAGCGCTTGCTGTGGGAGTCTCGTGTCTGGCGTGCGGACAATGTGGTCTGCCCAGTGGAGCTGATCAAGTGTGTTCAGTGCTTCAATGCTGGGGATGTTGGCCTGGTCAAGGACGGTAACGTTGGTGCATCTGTCATCACAGGGTATTTGCAGGATCTTGCGGAGATATCGTTGGTGGTATTTCTCCAGCGACTTGAGGTGTCTACTGTATATGGTCCATGCCTCTGAGCCATACAGGAGGGTGTGTATTAATACAGCCCTGTGGACCATGAGCTTGGTGGCAGTTTTGAGGGCCTGGTCTTCAAACACTCTTTTCCTCAGGCAGCCGAAGGCTGCACTGGCACACTGGAAGCGGTGTTGAATCTCATTGTCAATGTCGACTCTTGTTGATAAGAGGCTCCCGAGGTATGGAAAATGGTCCACGTTGTCCAGGGCCGTGCCGTGGATCTTGATGACTGGGGTACAGTGCTGTGCGGTGAGGACAGGCTGGTGGAGGATCTTTGTCTTGCGGATGTTTAGAGTAAGGCCCATGCTTTCGTACGCCTCAATAAATACGTTGACAATGACTTGGAGTTCAGCATCTGTATGTGCGCAGACGCAGGCGTCATCCGTGTACTGTAGTTCGATGACAGAGGTTGGGGTGGTCTTGGACCTGGCCTGGAGATGGCGAAGGTTGAACAGCTTCCCACTGGTTCTGTAGTTTAGTTCCACTCCAGCGGGGAGCTTGTTGACTGTGAGGTGGAGCATGGCAGCGAGGAAGATTGAGAAGAAGTTTGGGGCGAGGACGCAGCCCTATTTGACCCGGGTCCGGACATGGATTGGGTCTGTAATAGATCCATTGGTAAGGATCACGGACTGCATGTCGTCATGCAGCAGGCAGAGGATGGTGATGAACTTTTGGGAGCATCTGAAACGGAGGAGGACACACTATTGACCCTTTTGGTTGACAGTGTCAAAGGCCTTTGTAAGTCATAGAAAGCCACGTATAAGGGCTGGCGCTGCTCCCTGCATTTTTCTTGCAGCTGCCGTGCTGTAAAAATCATGTCCGTTGTGCCCCGTAGGGGACGAAATCAGCACTGTGACACCGGGAGGAGCTTCTCGGCCACAGGGAGAAGACGGTTGAGGAGGCAATATTCTCTGCTAACCTGTAAATATCAGTACATTCTCTATGTCCCCTGTAAATATCAGTACATTCTCTATGTCCCCTGTAAATATCAGTACATTCTCGGCTACCCTGTAAATATCAGTACATTCTCTATGTCCCCTGTAAATATCAGTACATTCTCGGCTACCCTGTAAATATCAGTACATTCTCTATGTCCCCTGTAAATATCAGTACATTCTCGGTTACCCTGTAAATATCAGTACATTGTCCCCTGTAAATATCATTACATTCTCTATGTCCCCTGTAAATATCAGTACATTCTCGGTTACCCTGTAAATATCAGTATATTGTCCCCTGTAAATATCAGTACATTCTCTGTGTCCCCTGTAAATATCATTACATTCTCTATGTCCCCTGTAAATATCAGTACATTCTCGGTTACCCTGTAAATATCAGTACATTCTCTATGTCCCCTGTAAACATCATTACATTCTCTATGTCCCCTGTAAATATCAGTACATTCTCTATGTCCCCTGTAAACATCATTACATTCTCGGCTACCCTGTAAATATCAGTACATTCTCTGTCCCCTGTAAATATCAGTACATTCTCTGTGTCCCCTGTAAATATCATTACATTCTCTATGTCCCCTGTAAATATCAGTACATTCTTGGCTACCCTGTAAATATCAGTACATTCTCTATGTCCCCTGTAAATATCAGTACATTCTCGGCTACCCTGTAAATATCAGTACATTCTCCGCTACCCTGTAAATATCAGTACATTCTCGGCTACCCTGTAAATATCATTACATTCTCCGCTACCCTGTAAATATCAGTACATTCTCTATGTCCCCTGTAAATATCATTACATTCTCTATGTCCCCTGTAAATATCAGTACATTCTCTATGTCCCCTGTAAACATCATTACATTCTCAGCTACCCTGTAAATATCAGTACATTCTCTGCTAGTCTATAAATATTAGTATGTTCTCTGCTACCCTGTAAATATCAGTACATTTTCTCTGTCCCCTGTAAATATCAATACATTCTCTGTGTCCCTTGTAAATCATCATCATCATAGGCGGTCCCTCGGAATCGAGGAAGACTTGCTTCCACTCTTAACATGAGTTCTTAGGTGACTGAACAGTCTAATACGAGAGCCACAGTCCCTGTCACAGGTGGGGCAGATAATCATTGAGGGAAAGGATGGGTGGGACAGGTTTGCCGCACACTCTTTCCGCTGCCTGCGCTTGATTTCTGCATGTTCTCGGCGATGAGACTCGAGGTGCTCAGCGCCACCCCGGGTGCACTTCCTCCACTGAGGGCCGTCTTTGGCCAGGGACTCCCAGGTGTCAGTGGGGATGTTGCACTTTATCAGGGAGGCTTTGAGGGTGTCATGAGCTTGGTGATAGTTTTGAGGGCCTGATCTTCAAACACTATTTTCCTCAGGCGGCCAAAGGCTGCACTGGCGCACCGAACCTTACAAAGGCCTTTGACACCATCGACCGCGAAGGTCTATGGAGCGTCCTCCTCCATTTCGGATGCTCCCAAAAGTACGTCACCATCCTCCGCCTGCTCGGCAACGACATGCAGGCCGCGATCCTTACCAACGGATCAATCACAGACCCAATCCATGTCCGGACCGGGGTCAATTAGGGGTCCGTCATCGCCCCAAACCTCTTCTCAATCTTCCTCACTGCCATGCTCCACCTCACAGTCAACAAGTTCCCCGCTGGAGTGGAACTAAACTACAGAACCAGTGGGAACCTGTTCAACATTCTCTGCTATCCTGTAAATATCAGTATATTCTCTGTGTCCCCTGTAAATATCAGTACATTCTTAGCGTCCTCTGTAAATATCGGTACGTTCTCTGCTACGCTGTAAATAGAAACATAGAAAATAGGTGCAGGAGTAGGCCATTCGGCCCTTCAAGCTTGCACACCATTCAATAAGATCATGACTTAGTCACCTCAGTGCCCTTTTCCTGCCTTCTCTCCATACCACTTGATCCCTTTAGCCATAAGGGCCATATCCAACTCCCTCTTGAATATATCTAATGAACTGGCATCAACAACTCTCTGCGGAAGAGAATTCCACATGTTAGCAACTCTCTGAGTGAAGAAGCTTCTCCTCATCTCAGTCCTAAATGGCCTACCCCTTATCCTTAGACTGTGACCCCTGGTTCTGGACTCCCACAACATCGGGAACATTCTTCCTGCATCTAACCTGTCCAGTCCCATCAGAATTTTATATTTTTCGATGAAATACCCTCTCATTCTTCTAAACTCCAGTGAATACAGGCCCAGTCGATCCAGTCTCTCTCCATATGTCAGTCCTGCCATCCCAGGCATCAGTCTGGTGAACCTTCGCTGCACTCCCTCAATAGCAAGAACGTCCTTCCTCAGATTAGGAGAACAAAATTGAACACAATATTCCAGATGAGGCCTCACCAAGGCCCTGTACAGCTGCAGTCAGATCTCCCTGCTCCTATAATCAAATCCCCTAGCTATGAAGACCAACATGCCATTTGCCTTCTTCAATGCCTGCTGCACCTGATTGCCAACCTTCAATGACTGATGTACCATGACACCCAGGTCTCATTGCACCTCCCTTTTTCCTAATCTGCTGCCATTCAGATAATATTCTGCTTTCACGTTTTTGCCACCAAAATGGATAACCTCACATTTATCCACATTATACTGCATCTGCCATGCATTTGCCCACTCATCTAACCTGTCCAAGTCACCCTGCAGCCTTTTAGCATTCCCCTCACAGCTTTTCACCACCATAACATCGCCCATCTCCGTCCCCTGCCTCAGCTTATTCACTGCTGAAGTCCTTATCCATGCCTAAGGCGTGAGACTGCCTCCTGGAACACAGTGTCCAGGTAACTCTCCCCCTCCCTGATGTGTCGCAGTGCCTGAAGCTCGGACCCCAGCTCATCAACACGAAGCCAAAGTTCCTCGAGTTGCCAACACTTGCTGCAGATGTGGTCGCCGTGGATCACACTGGTGTCCACCAGCTCCCACACGCTGCATCTGCAACACATCACCCACCCCGCCATCTCGAGTGTATTTTAGTTAATGAATTAGGTTGTCAAGTTTGAAATATCAAATTATGTTTGTATAGTTTTTAATCTGGAATCACGGCTCTTTCATTCATTCAAATTTGATCCATGGTCAGGGACAGGAGGGTGTGACTACGAGTGAGGCAGGTATGGGGACTCAGGAGGTAGTGATGGAGGAGCCTCAGCCCTTGCTCTTGTCCAAAAGGTTCGAGGCTCTTGCTCCCTGTGTGGACGAGAGCAGGGACTGCAGGGAGGATGAGCAAACTGACCACTGCACCATGGTACAGGGGCCATTCAAGTGGGGGGAGTAAAAAGAAATGTAGTAGTAGTGGGGGATAGATAAAGTTCTCTGCAGCCGAGAGCATGAGTCCCGAAGGCTGTGTTGCCTGCCCAGTGCCAGAGTTAAGGGCATCTCCTCTGGGCTGGAGAGGAAGTTGGAGTCGGAGGGGGAAGATCCAGTTGTCGTGGTCTACGTGGGTACCAACGACATTGGTAGGACAAAGAAAGAGGGAGTGTGAGCAGCTAGGGACTAAAAAGCAGAACCACAAAGGTAATACTCTCTGGATTACTACCTGAGCCACGAGCAAATTTGCATCGGGTAAATAAGATCAGAGAGTTAAACACGTGGCTCAAAGATTGGTCAGGGAGAAATGGGTTTTGATTCATGGGGCACTGGCACCAGTACTGGGATAAGAGGGAGCAGTTCCTTTGGGACGGGCTTCACTTGAACCAGGCTGAGACTAGTGTCCTGCTGAATCGAATAACTCGGGCTGTAGAGAGGGTTTAAAACTAAATAGTGGGGGGCGGGGTTGGGGGAGAGGCGGGGCCGTGGGGGGTGTTCAGGTGAGGGGTAATGTAAAAAGTCAAAGGGAAAGTGCAGGGTAGCAATAGGGATAATGATGACCAGAAGGCGACAGGAAGGGACAGAGCGGATAAACATAAGAGTGCAACAGAAAGTAGTCGGGATAAATGGTTAAAAGAAAAAAATTAAAAGCTCTTTATCTAAATGCACGCAGCATTCGTAACAAGATAGATGAGTTGATGGCACAAATAGAAATAAATGGGTTTGATCTGATAGCCATTACAGAGACGTGGTTGCAAGGTGACCAGGACTGGGAACTGAATATTCAGGGGTATTTGACATTTCCTAAGGACAGACAGAAAGGAGAAGGAGGTGGGTTAGCTCTGTTAGTAAGGGATGAGATCAGTAGTGAGAAATGCAGTAGTGAGAAATGATATTGGCTCGGAAGATCAAGATGTAGAATCAGTTTAGGTGGAGATAAGAAATAGTAAGGGAAAGAAGTCACTGGTGGGAGTGGCCAGAAAACCTCGGGAGGACAATTGGGCAAGCCACAGCCATTCCACCAAAGGCGGCAGCCACTCCCCCGCACCGTGGCCGCCGATATTCGGGGGTTACAGGCCTGAAGGAGAGCGGCAATTTCAGCCCCTAAACTTAAAAAAAGGCAATTATGAAGGTATGAAGACAGAGTCGGCTAAAGTGGACTGGGAAAATAGATTAAAGGGAAGTAATCAATCCGGACCAGAGGTGTTATCTGCTTTGAGTTTGAAGTGAGGCTTTTGAGCTCTGCTATAATTAAAAGGTTAAGAAGGGCTCTCAGGACTCAAATGAATTAACGGGCTGTTTGCAGTGATCAGCGTTTAGATCGCTTAATAGGCAGTTGAGACAGTGCTGAGAATAACATGTTGACTTTGCAAGAACTACCCGAGGTAAGCTGCGTGACTTAGAAATGGAACCACAGAGGCCCAGGAGCGTGGTAAAGCAGAACAGTGGGGCAGAAGTAAACCGTTAACGGGATACCACCGGGCCTGAGCAAAGGTCAGGCTAACAACAATAGATTGTGGCCACATCAGTCAGGTACTTCTTCCGGTAATGGAAGCGGTACCTTAATGTTACGCAAGCTCGGCATAAAACAGAGGCGAGTGACTTTATGTGACGCGGAAGGAAGTAACTAATCAGCCACTGTGCAAGTGGGCTTTAGGCTAATCAAATTGTGCCAGACGATCGTGCACAAGGTTGTGCATGTATGTTTAAGTGTATAAAAGGTTGTTTGAAACTACATATTGTTGGACGGTGACCTGGCTAGACCTGAAGCCGGTCACCCCACACCGGTGGGAATAAAGATTGCTTGAATCTTCGAACACTGACCTGGTATCGAGTGTTTATTTTAAATACTCCACTTCAGAGTTTGATTAGTTTATTTAATAAATCTCCTCTTATTATTTTAAATATAGTAATCTCATTTCTAATCTCATTATCAGATGTCCCGTCCACCTTTTCTGTCTCCCTGCTAAATACTGAAGCAAAGTAATTATTTAATATTTCTGCCGTCTCTCTATTGCTGCCTGTGGTATTATCCTCCCCATCTTTCAGTGGTCCTATTCCCACCCTGACCTTCCTTTTTTTTATTGACGTGCCTGTAAAATATTTTACTATTTTTTAAATGTGCCTTGCTAATTTAGTTTCATAGTTCCTCTTTGCCTTCCTAATTGTGTTTTTTTTTTTTACTTCCTCCTAATCTCTTCATATTCTCCTTTATCATGCTCTCCCCTGCTATCCATGTGCTTAATGTATGTCTCTTTCCTTACCCTCAATTTTTCCACAGTGTCTCATTAGTGTCTCATGGATTCTATTTCTGTCTTGCTGATAAATGAATCACTTTTTTCGAATGCCATTATGTTATCCCTAATAAGTACAGCTACTACACCTCCCCCTATTCTCCTCTCTATCTTTTTTAAATATGTTATATATTGCAAGGTGTAATCCTTATTTTTCTGTTGCCATGTCTCATCGAAACATAGAAACATAGAAAATAGGTGCATGAGTAGGCCATGCAGCCCTTCGAGACTGCACCACCATTCAATAAGATCATGGCTGATCATTCACATCAGTACCCCTTTCCTGCTTTCCCTCCATACTCCTTGATCCCTTTAGCTATAAGGGCCATATCTACCTCCCTCTTGAATATATCCAATGAACTGGCATCAACAACTCTCTGCGGTAAGGAATTCCACAGGTTAACAACTCTCAGAGTGAAGAAGTTTCTCCTCATCTCAGTCCTAAATGGCTTACCCCTTATCCTTAGATTATGTCCCCTGATTCTGGACTTCCCCAAAATCTGGAACATTCTGCCGACATCTAACCTGTCCAGTCCCATCAGTATTTTATATTTTTCTATGAGATCCCCTCTCATTCTTCTAAACTCCAGTGAATACAGGCCCAGTCGATCCAGTCTCTCCTCATATGTCAGTCCTGCCATCTACCCGGGAATCAGTCTGGTGAACCTTCGCTGCACTCCCTCAATAGCAAGAACATCCATCCTCAGATTAGGAGACCAAAACTGAACACAATATTCCAGGTGAGGCCTCACTAAGGCCCTGCACAACTGCAGTAAGACCTCCCTGCTCCTATACTCAAATCCCCTAGCTATGAAGGCCAACATGCCATTTGCCTTCTTCACCGCCTGCTGTACCTGCATGCCAACTTTCAATGACTGATATACCATGGCACCCAGGTCTCGTTGCACCTCCCCTTTTACTAATCTGCCGCCATTCAGATAATATTCTGCCTTTGTGTTTTTGTCACCAAAATGGATAACCTCACATTTATCCACATTATACTGCATCTGCCACGCGTTTGCCCATTCACCTAACCTGTGCAAGTCACCCTGCAGCCTTTTAGCATTCTCCTCAAAGCTCACACCACCACCCAGCTTAGTGTCATCTACAAACTTGGAGATATTACACTCAATTCTCCCATCCAAATCATTAATGTATATTGTAAATAGTTGGGATCCCAGCACTGAGCCCTGTGGCACCCCACTAGTCACTGCCTGCCATTCTGAAAAGGACCCATTTATCCCGACTCTCTGCTTCCTGTCCACCAACCAGTTCTCTATCCACATCAGTACACTACCCACAATACCATGTGCATTAATTTTGCACACCAATCTCTTGTGTGGGATCTTGTCAAAAGCCTTTTGAAAGTCCAAATACACCACATCCACTGGTTTTCCCTTGTCCACTCTACCAGTTACATCCTCAAAAAATTCTAGAAGATTTGTCAAGCAGGATTTCCCTTTCATAAATCCATGCTGACTTGGACCGATCTCGTCACTGCTTTCCAAATGTGCTGCTATTTCATCTTTAATAATTGATTCCAACATTTTCCCCACTACCGATGTCAGGCTAACTGGTCTATAATTACCCATTTTCTCTCTCCCTCCTTTCTTAAAAAGTGGCATTACATTAGCTATCCTCCAGTCCATAGGAACTGATCCAGAGTCGATAGACTTGGAAAATGATCACCAATGCATCCACTATTTCTAGGGCTATTTCCTTAAATACTCTGGGATGCAGGCCATCAGGCCCCGGGGATTTATCGGCCTTCAATCCCATCAATTTCCCGAACACAATTTACTATTAATAAGGATTCCCTTCAATTCCTCCTTCTCTCTTGACCCTCGGTCTCCTAGTATTTCCGGAAGGTTATTTGTGTCTTCCTTTTTGAAGACAGAACCAAAGTATTTGTTTAACTGGTCCGCCATTTCTTTGTTCCCCATTATAAATTCACCTGAATCTGACTGCAAGGGACCTACGTTTGTTTTCATTAATCTTTTTCTCTTCACATATTTATAGATATGTCTCAGTAATCCTTATTATGTCTGGTTCCTCGCAATGCATGATTTCTACGCATGTTACAGTATTTGAATCTTTTGTATAATAACCTATTCTTACTCTAAGTATAGTTACTCTAAACACTAGATTTGTTTTGCTGCTGATTAATCAACTTTGTCAAAATGCTCTTAAGAATCTGTGCATCATTAGTGCTGAATTTTATGATCTGTCTATTCGACAGGATGGATATAGACATAGAAACATAGAAACATAGAAAATAGGTGCAGGAGTAGGCCATTCGGCCCTTCTAGCCTGCACCGCCATTCAATGAGTTCATGGCTGAACATGCAACTTCAGTACCCCATTCCTGCTTTCTCACCATACCCCTTGATCCCCCTCGTAGTAAGGACTTCATCTAACTCCTTTTTGAATATATTTAGTGAATTGGCCTCAACAACTTTCTGTGGTAGAGAATTCCACAGGTTCACCACTCTCTGGGTGAGGAAATTCCTCCTCATCTCGGTCCTAAATGGCTTACCCCTTAGCCTTAGACTGTGTCCCCTGGTTCTGGACTTCCCCAACATTGGGAACATTCTTCCTGCATCTAACCTGTCTAACCCCGTCAAAATTTTAAACGTTTCTATGAGGTCCCCTCTCATTCTTCTCAACTCCAGTGAATACAAGCCCAGTTGATCCAGTCTTTCTTGATAGGTCAGTCCCGCCATCCCGGGAATCAGTCTGGTGAACCTTCGCTGCACTCCCTCAATAGCAAGAATGTCCTTCCTCAGGTTAGGAGACCAAAACTGTACACAATACTCCAGGTGTGGCCTCACCACGGCCCTGTACAACTGTAGGAACACCTCCCTGCCCCTGTACTCAAATCCCCTCGCTATAAATGGCCAACATGCCATTTGCTTTCTTAACCGCCTGCTGTACCTGCATGCCAACCTCCAATGACTGATGTACCATGACACCCAGGTCTCTTTGCACCTCCCCTTTTCCTAATCTGTCACCATTCAGATAATAGTCTGTCTCTCTGTTTTTACCACCAAAGTGGATAACCTCACATTTATCCACATTATACTTCATCTGCCATGCATTTGCCCACTCACCTAACCTATCCAAATTGATCTGCAGCCTCATAGCATCCTCCTCGCAGCTCACACTGCCACCCAACTTAGTGTCATCCGCAAATTTGGAGATACTACATTTAATCCCCTCGTCTAAATCATTAATGTACAGTGTAAACAGCTGGGGCCCCAGCACAGAACCTTGCGGTACCCCACTAGTCACTGCCTGCCATTCTGAAAAGTCCCCATTTACTCCTACTCTTTGCTTCCTGTCTGACAACCAGTTCTCAATCCATGTCAGCACACTACCCCCAATCCCATGTGCTTTAACTTTGCACATTAATCTCTTGTGTGGGACTTTGTCGAAAGCCTTCTGAAAGTCCAAATATACCACATCAACTGGCTCTCCCTTGTCCACTCTACTGGAAACATCCTCAAAAAATTCCAGAAGATTTGTCAAGCATGATTTCCCTTTCACAAATCCATGCTGACTTGGACCTATCATATCACCTCTTTCCAAATGCACTGCTATGACATCCTTAATAATTGATTCCATCATTTTACCCACTACCGATGTCAGGCTGACCGGTCTATAATTCCCTGTTATCTCTCTCCCTCCTTTTTTAAAAAGTGGGGTTACATTGGCTACCCTCCACTCCATAGGAACTGATCCAGAGTTAATGGAATGTTGGAAAATGACTGTCAATGCATCCACTATTTCCAAGGCCACCTCCTTAAGTACTCTGGGATGCAGTCCATCAGGCCCTGGGGATTTATCGGCCTTCAATCCCATCAATTTCCCCAACACAATTTCCCGACTAATAAGGATTTCCCTCAGTTCCTCCTCCTTACTAGACCCTCCGACCCCTTTTATATCCGGAAGGTTGTTTGTGTCCTCCTTAGTGAATACCGAACCAAAGTACTTGTTCAATTGGTCTGCCATTTCTTTGTTCCCCGTTAGGACTTCCCCTGATTCTGACTGCAGGGGACCTACATTTGTCTTTACTAACCTTTTTCTCTTTACATATCGATTGAAACTTTTGCAATCCGTCTTAATGTTCCCTGCAAGCTTCTTCTCGTACTCCATTTTCCCTGCCCTAATCAAACCCTTTGTCCTCCTCTGCTGAGTTCTAAATTTCTCCCAGTCCCCGGGTTCGCTGCTATTTCTGGCCAATTTTATGCCACTTCCTTGGCTTTAATACTATCCCTGATTTCCCTTGATAGCCATGGTTGAGCCACCTTCCCTTTTTTATTTTTACGCCAGACAGGAATGTACAATTGTTGTAGTTCATCCATGCGGTCTCTAAATGTCTGCCATTGCCCATCCACAGTCAACCCCTTCAGTATCATTCGCCAATCTATCCTAGCCAATTCACGCCTCATACCTTCAAAGTTAGCCTTCTTTAAGTTCTGGACCATGGTCTCTGAATTAACTGTTTCATTCTCCATCCTAATGCAGAATTCCACCATATTATGGTCACTCTTCCCCAAGGGGCCTCGCACAACGAGATTGCTAATTAATCCTCTCTCATTACACAACACCCAGTCTAAGATGGCCTCCCCCCTAGTTGGTTCCTCGACATATTGGTCTAAAAAACCATCCCTTATGCACTCCAGGAAATCCTCCTCCACCGTATTGCTTCCAGTTTGGTTAGCCCAATCTATGTGAATATTAAAGTCAACCATTATAACTGCTGCACCTTTATTGCACGCACCCCTTATTTCATGTTTGATGCCCTCCCCAACATCACTACTACTGTTTGGAGGTCTGTACACAACTCCCACTAACGTTTTTTGCCCTTTGGTGTTCTGCAGCTCTACCCATATAGATTCCACATCATCCAATCTAATGTCCTTCCGAACTATTGCCTTAATTTCCTCCTTAACCAGCAATGCTACCCCATCTCCTTTTCCTTTTCTTCTATCTTTCCTGAATGTTGAATACCCCTGGATGTTGAGTTCCCAGCCCTGATCATCCTGGAGCCACGTCTCCGTAATCCCAATCACATCATATTTGTTAACATCTATTTGCACAGTTAATTCATCCACCTTATTGCGGATACTCCTTGCATTAAGACACAAAGTCTTCAGGCTTGTTTTTTTAACATCCTTTGTCCTTTTAGAATTTTGCTGTACAATGGCCCTTTTTGTTCTTTGCCTTGGATTTCTCTGCCCTCCACTTTTCCTCATCTCCTTTCTGTCTTTTGCTTTTGCCTCCTTTTTGTTTCCCTCTGTCTCCCTGCATTGGTTCCCATCCCCCTGCCATATTAGTTTAACTCCTCCCCAACAGCACTAGCAAACACTCCCCCTAGGACATTGGTTCCGGTCCTGCCCAGGTGCAGACTGTCCCGTTTGTACTGGTCCCACCTCCCCCAGAACCGGTTCCAAAGCCCCAGGAATTTGAATCCCTCCCTGCTGCACCACTGCTCAAGCCACGTATTCATCCACGCTATCCTGCGATTCCTACTCTGACTATCACGTGGCACTGGTAGCAATCCCGAGATTACTACTTATGAGGTCCTACTTTTTAATTTAGCTCCTAGCTCCTTAAATTCGTTTCGTAGGACCTCATCCCTTTTTTTACCTATGTCGTTGGTACCAATGTGCACCACGACAACTGGCTGATCTCCCTCCCTTTTTAGAATGTCCTGCACCCGCTCCGAGACATCCTTGACCCTTGCACCAGGGAGGCAACATACCATCCTGGAGTCTCGGTTGCGGCCGCAGAAACGCCTATCTATTCCCCTTACAATTGAATCCCCTATCACTATCGCTCTCCCACTCTTTTTCCTGCCCTCCTGTGCAACAGAGCCAGCCATGGTGCCATGAACTTGGCTGCTGCTGCCCTCCCCTGATGAGTCATCCCCCTCAACAGTACCCAAAGCAGTGTATCTGTTTTGCAGGGGGATGACCACAGGGGACTCCTGCACTACCTTCCTTGCACTGCTCTTCCTGTTGGTCTTCCATTCCCTATCTGGCTGTGGACTCTTTCCCTGCGGTACGACCAACTCGCTACACGTGATACTCACGTCATTCTCAACATCGTGGATGCTCCAGAGTGAATCCACCCTCAGCTCCAACTCCGCAACGCGGTCCGTCAGGAGTTGGAGGTGGATACACTTCCTGCAGATATAGTCGTCAGGGACACTGGTGTCATCCCTGAGTTCCCACATGGTATAGGAGGAGCATAACACCCGACCGAGCTCTCCTGCCATGACTTAACCCTTAGATACACTTAAATTGGCAATAACAATGTTAAAGTTTACTCACTGTGGTTATTGATTATTCCACTTCTGTAGCTGATTAATTTTGACAGACCAGTTTATCTATGATTCTGAGTCTCTACACAGGTAACCGGCAGCGATCTCTGCCCCTAGCTCAATGAGGTTTGTCCCTGCAAGAGACACGTATAACTAAAGAACCTACGTCATGGATTTTTATAATACAGAGATCAATCTGGGGGCAGTAAACAACACTAATAAACTCTGAATAATGCTTTGATAAATAAATTACTTCAATATCTGCAATGTTATGAAAGACCTGATGACTGTGATTAATTATTGTTCGTTACAGAGAATTACACAGGCTGAGACATTGGCTTCCTTAGCACCTCCTGTTACTGCATCTAGCTAACCACTTACCAACTGGGTGTGGCAAGACGGAATCATAGAAGCACAGAATCATTGAGATTTACAGCACGGAAGGAGGTCATTTCGGCCCATCGTGTCCGCGCCGGCCGACTAAGAGCTTTCCAGCCTAATCCCACTTTCCAGCTCTTGGTCGGTAGCCCTGTAGGTAATGGTAATTCAAATGCACCGCCAAGTACTTTTTAAATGTGGTGAGGGTTTCTGCCTCTACCACCCTTTCAGGCAGCGAGTTCCAGACCCTCACCACCCTCTGGGTAAAGACATTTCCCCTCAAATCCCCTCTATACCTCCCCCCCAATTACTTTAAAAATATGGGCCCTGGTTGTTGACCCCTCTGCTAAGGGAATCAGGTCCTTCCTATCCACTCTATCCAGGCCCCTCATAATTGTATACACCTCAATCAGGTCTCCCCTCAGCCTCCTCTGTTCCAAAGAAAACAGACCCAGCATCTCCAATCTTTCCTCACAACAAAAATTCTCCAGTCCAGGCAACATTCTTGTAAATCTGCTCTGCACCCTTTCCAATGTAATCACATGTTTCCTGTAATGTGGTGACCAGAACTACACACAGTACTCCAGCTGTGGTCTAACCAGTGTTTTATACAGCTCAAGCATAACCTCCTTGCCTCGACTAATAAAGGCAAATATTCCATACACCTTCTTAACCACTTTATCTACCTGGCCTGCTACCTTCAGGGATCGTGGACCTGCACTCCAAGCTCCCTTTGTCCCTCTACACTTTTCACTGTCCCACCATTTAACGTCTATTCCCTTGCCTTATTAGACCTCCCCAAATGCATTACCTCACACACTTATCCGGATTGAATACAATTTGCCACTGTTCTGCCCACCTGACCAGTACATTGATATCTTCCTGCAGTCTACAGCTTTCTTCTTCATTACTGAGATGAACGACACCCGGTAACTTCAGCGGGATGTTTGCGGCAGTGGAGATCATGATGTCATCGCCATGCACATCGCACCGGCAACATCCCGGACCAAAACTTGGGTACCGCCCCCTGAGCATCGTCGGGCGAGAAACATCGGCAGCTGCAGGAGGTGTGGATCAGGAGATCGGGAGCTTTGGGGGCGAAACATCAAGGTGAGGCGGCCGAGGTAAGTAAGGACATTTCAACAGTGGTGTTGCTCATTGTTTCAGATTCCTCTTCGGCCGCGATCTATCAGCCCGGGCTTCAGGCTGGAGGGGATGGATCGGGAGGATCGGGATGGATCGGGAGAATCGGGATGAATCAGGGTGGATCGGGCAGGATCGGGATGGATTGGGCAGGATCGGGATGGATCGGGATGGATCGGGACGGATCGGGATGGATCAGGGTGGATTGGGCTGGATTGGGACGAGTCGGACTGGAGCAGGCCAGATCGGGCAGGATCGGGATGGATTGGGCCGGATCGGGGCGGATATGGATGAAGCGGACTGGAGCGGGCCGGATCGGGCAGGATCGGGACAGATCGGGATGGATCGGGACAGATCGGGGCGGATTGGGAGGATCGGGCATGATCGGGACGGATCGGGATGGATCGGGACGGATCGGGCAGGATTGGGGCGGATCGGGCTGGATCGGGTCGGATCGGGATGGATCGGGGCGGATCGGGAGGGATCGGGAGGATCGGGATGGATTGGGCCGGATTGGGGCGGATCGGGAGGATCGGGCAGGATCGGGACAGATCGGGATGGATCGGGGCGGATCGGGCAGAATCTGGATGGATCGGGCCGGATCGGGATGGATCGGGAGGATCGGGCAGGATCAGGACAGATCGGGATGGATCGGGGCGGATCGGGGCGGATCAGGATGAATCGGGGCAGATCAGGCCGGATAGGGATGGATCGGGACGGATCGGGATGGATCGGGCCGGATCGGGTCAGATCGGGGCTGCCCTCGGGGGCCAGCTCATCGGTCCCAGTGCAGAGCCAGCAGCGATGGCCTTTCCCTTTAAGGGAGGGAGGAGCCTGTGAAGGTGACAGCGTTGTTCGGCCCATTGGGCTGCACTGCACCACTACCGCCCCGCCTGCATCCTGTTGCGCTCTAGGAAGAAAGTTGAGGGTTTGATTTAACGTTCCACTTCCTTCCTGGAGCACAAACACAGTTTCTTTAAAGTTGAAAATCATTAGTGCCTGCTGCTCATTTTCTCAACTTTCAAATTTCTCCCCCATAGAATTTACAGACCATCAGCCCAACTGGTCAATGCCAATGTTTGTGCTCCACATCAGCCTCCTTCCAGCACTCTTCATCTAACCCTATCACCATATACCTTTATTCCTTTCTCCCTCATGTACCTAGTTTCCTCTTAAATGCTTCGATGTGATTGGCCTCTATTACTCCAGGTATATCGAGTTCCACATTTTAACCACTCTCTGAGTAAAGAAATTGATCGTGAATTGCTTATTGTATTGACCAATGACTGTCTTATACTGATGCTCTCCACTTTTGGGGTGGTGGAGTAATTCGGCTCCTTCGTGCCTCCCATTGGTGCCTGGTGGGGTCGCCAGCGGGGTGCTGAGAGACCAGTGACCGGGTGCAGCAAGTTCAGCAATGCTGGCAGACTTCAGTGCCGGTTTAGCACTGGCACGAGCTCTCACCGCCTGGGCCTCCAGCGCCTCGCAGATCGTGACGTCATAAAGTGCTCAGCACCCCGTTACCGCCCGGGATGTGAGATTACCTCCTGCCCGCTGCTGTATCGCCGGGCATCAACAACGGCAGGAAGAGGAGGTGATGTCAACATGGCTGGCCGCTTGGGGAGCGCTAATTAAAGGGAATGGCTTTCAGGTCGGCCAACCTTTATTATCTGCACCAGTCTGGTGCCTGCTGAAAGTTTTTGCTGTTTCACTGGTGCAAAATGTCCAAGCTCTCCACTGTGTGGGAGTACTTGGGGCAGTAATGGCTGTCACGCAGGTTGCCTTGCAATATAGAATTCCCAACAAGTAGATTGTGCACCATCATAGGCTCTACCCTTTAAGCTTCGGAAGCAACCTCTGATACCGTTAGCAATGAGCTACAAATTATTCAGCGCTCTGCCGTCACCACCCCACTCTTGGACTTTAGCGCCCGAAGAGGAGTTTATAGCAACTGATTTCGTGCTCCAGTTCCCTCGGAGCACCAAAGCTGAATTTCCTGACACTACTTTTCAAAATTAACGTCCAAATTGGGGCGCGACAGAATTTCTAGCCCTTGGACCTCCACAATTAGCCAAATCATCTCTCTGTCAACCCGATCGGACCCCTTCATAGTATTAAAGACCTTGATAAGGTCAGTGCTCAGCCTTCTCTTTTCTAGAGAAAAGGGTCCCAGCCTATTCAGTCTATCCTGGCAGTTAAAATCTCTCAGTTCTACTTTCATCCTTGAAAAATATTTTGTGCCTTCTCCAGTCCTCAACATTCTTTTTGTAATATGGAGACCAGAACTGTCACAATGTGCCTGCCCAGTGTGGTCTCACCAAGATTCGATTTAAGTTTAATATAACCCCCCTCTGCTTTTCAATTCTATTCCTCTGGAAATGAAGCCCAGTGCTTTGTTTGCATTTTTAAATTGTTTTGTTAACCTGTGTTGCAACTTTAAATGATTTGTGGCTGATGTGGGAATGAGGGCTGCCTTTTCATGGGACGCCAGCACCAATTCTAGGACAGGAAGGAGCTGGGAAAGTGGGGTTGAGGCCAGGATCAGATCAGCCATGATCTTATTGAATGGCGGAGCAGGCTCGAAGGGCCAAATGCCCTACTCCTGCTCTTATTTATTTATTTCTTCTAGAGCTGTACCGATGGTAAGGGCTCCACTTTAACCGGGATGGAACCCGTGTCCAAGCGGAAAGGGTAAATAGGGAGGTGGAAAAAGCTTTAAACTAGTAAGAAGTGGGGAGGGATCTACAAGAAATGGAACCAGCCTAACTATAAATAAAACAGGAAAAAAGAACACAGGAAAGAATGAAGTAAGGGAGGACATTGATGGCAAGGGAATTAATAAAGTTACAGAACAGGAATCTAAAAAGATGGTTAAACATAAAGTGAGAGGAAATCCTATTAAAAATGAGTTAAACTGCCTGTACAGCATTGCACACAGTGTCCATAATAAAACAGGGGAGCTGAAGGCAATCATACGTTGTGAGGAAGCAGACATAGTAGGGATTACTGAGACATGGCTCCAGAAAAATCAGGACTGGGAATTAAACATTGCAGGGTACAACATATTTAGAAAAGATACAGCGGGAAAAAGGGGAGGTGGAGGAGCAGTACTTATTAGGGATAACATAATGGCAGTAGAAAAAGTGACGCAGCTATCAGAAAGACAGAAATGGAATCCATGTGGATAGAGATAAAAGATAATAAAGGATCAATCACACTAATAGGTGTAGTCTACAGACTACCTAATAATGAAAGGGAAGTGGAGGAAGAAATATGTAGACAAATTAGGGAAATGAGTAAAAATCATAGAATAATAATCCTGGTGAATTTCAACTACCCCGATATTAATTGGACAGAAGAGGTAGGTAAACGGGATAATGGAATAGAGTTCATACAATGTGTACAGGACTCCTTTCTAACCCAATATATAAAAAGCCCAACAAGGAAGGAGTCACTATTAAATCCAGTAATGTAGAATGAACCAGAGCTGATAAGAGAAGTAAATGTAGGGGAAGATCTAGGCAATAGTGACCATAATATAACATGCTTTAAGATGATAATTGAGAAGGACATAAATCTGACGAAAACCAGGGTAATAGATTGGAGAAAAGCTGAGGAACTATGAAATTAAATTATCAAGGAACATAAAACAGAGTAAAATATTTTACAGGAACATCAGTAAAAAAGGAAGGTTGGGATGGGAATAGGGCCATTAAGGGATAGACAGGATGATACACAGGTAATGATAGAGAGATGGTAGAAATATTGAATAATTATTTTGCTTCAGTATTTACCAGGAAGATGGAACAGGTGGACATGACATTGGATCGCAAGACCAGACCAGAGCGGGGGTTTGAAAAGGCAGCACAGTTCGGGAGGGGCCAGGGATCGGAAGGAGCCGGAGATCGGGAGGAGCCGGATATCAGGAGGAGCCGGATATCGGGAGGAGCCGGATATCAGGAGGAGCCGGAGATCGGGAGGAGCTGGGGATCGGGAGGAAATCGGGACCAGGAGCCGGAGATCAGGAGGAACGAACTGCAGCAGCGACAGGAGTAAGGGACAAAAAGTAAAAAGAATCAAAATCGAAGTTGACGTCACAGCCAAGCACGCAAGTGATTGGCTGGTGGATTGGTGAGTATTTTTCTTTTCTTTAAAAAACCTTGGGCATTGGTGTAAGTTAGGAACTGCAATCGAATAGATCAGTGATCTTTATTATCCAAGGAGAACTAGTTAATTAAATCAGCTGTAGCGGCTGGGTGTGTTTTGCTAAGGTTTAGAGTTTAGTTCTACTCGATAGTTCCGAGTGCAACTAGAGGGATGGCAGGGCAGCTTAGTCCCGTGGATTGCACATCCTGTGGCGTGTGGGAAATCCTGGACGCTTGGCGCAGCTGGGACGACCATGTGTGCAGGAGGTGTCTCCAGCTGCACCAACTCCAGCTCCGTGTTTTGGAGCTTGATCGGCGGCAGGAGTCACTGTGGTGCATCCGTGAGACTGAGAGCGACGTGGATAGCACGTTTCTAGAGGTGGTCACCCCGCAGCTTAAGAGTGTGCAGGCAGATAGGGATTGTGTGACCGCCGGACAGAAGAGGAGGACTAGGCAGCTAGGGCAGGTGTCCCCTGAGTACATCTCGCTCTCCAACCGGTATTCTGCTCTGAGTACCGGTGAGGGTGATGGTGTCTCTGGGGAGTGCAGTCAGAGCTAAATCCACGGCACCACGGTTGGCTCAGCTGCACAAGGGGGAGGAAGAAGAATGGAAGAGCAATAGTGGTAGGAAATTCGACAGTCAGGGGAGCAGACAGGCGTTTCTGTGGCCGCAGACGTGACTCCAGGATGGTATGTTACCTCCCTGGTGCCAGGGTCAAGGATGTCATGAGCGGCTGCAGGAAATTCTGGGGGCAGAGGGTGAACAGCCAGAGGTCATGGTCCATATCAGGACTAATGACATAGGTAGAAAGAGGGACGAGGTCCTCCAGGCAGAGTTTAGGGAGCTAGGAGAGAGATTAAAAAGCAGGACCTCAAAGGTAGTAATCTCAGGATTACTCCCGGTGCCACGAGCAAGTGAGTACAGAAATAGGAGGATAGAGCAGATGAATACATGGCTGGAGAGATGGTGCAGGAGGGAGGGCTTTAGTTTCCTGAGGCATTGGGATGGCTTTTGGGGGAGGTGGGACCTGTACAAGCCGGACGGGTTGCGCCTCAACAGAGCCGGGACCAATATCCTTGACGGGGGCGGCGGGGGGTTGCTAGTGCTGTTGGGGAGGGTTTAAACTAGCTTAGCAGGGGGATGGGAACCTGAAAATAGATTCAGTAGGGAGGGGAGTAAAGCTGGAATTAGAAATTAAATATAATGAAAGTGAGTTTGAAGGAGGCAGGAAACAAGCAGGAAAAAAGGGTAAAAAAAACAAATTTAAAGGCACTTTGTCTAAATGCACGTAGCATTCGTAACAAAATAGATGAGTTGACGGCACAAATAGAGACAAATGGGTATGATCTGATAGCCATTACAGGGGCGTGGTTGCAAGGTGACCAGGACTGGGAATTAAATATTATGGGGTATTTGACAATCCGGAAGGACAGACAGTAAGGAAAAGGAGGTGGGGTAGCTCTATTGATAAAGGATGGAATCACTGCAATAGCGAGAAACAATATTGGCTCAAATGATCAGGATGTTGAAACAGTTTGGGTGGAGATAAGAAATAATAAAGGGAAAAAGTCACTGGTGGGCATAGTCTATAGGCCCCCTCACAGTAGCAATTCTGTTGGTCGGAGTATAAACCAGGAAATAGTGGGGGCTTGTAAGAAGGGGACAGCAATAATCATGGGTGATTTTAAACTCCATATTGATTGGACAAATCAAATTGATCAGGGTAGCCTTGAGGAAGTGCATAAGGGATGGGTTCCTTGAGCAGTATGTAACGGAACCAACCATCTTAGATTTGGTCCTGTGCAATGAGACAGGATTAATAAACAATCTCCAAGTAAAGGATTCCCATGGAAGGAGTGATCATAGCACAACTGAATTTCAAATTCAGATGGACAGTGAGGAAGTTGGATCTCAAACCAGCATACTGAGCTTAAATAAAGGAGACTATGAACGTATGAGGGCAGAGTTGGCTAAAGTGGACTGGAAAATAGATTAAAGTGTAGGATGGTTGATGAACAGTGGTGTACATTTTAGGAGATATTTCACAACTCTCAAGAAAAATATATTCCAGTGAGGAGGAAAGAGTGCAAGAGAAAAGATAGCCATCCGTGACTAACTAAAGAAACAAAGGGCGGTATCCAATTAAAAACAAGGGCATACAAAGTGGCCAAAACTAGTGGGGGGACAGAAGACTGGGAAGCTTTTAAAAGCCAGCAAACAATGACTAAAAAAATGATTAAGAAAGGGAAGATAGACTATGAAAGTAAACTAGCACAAAATATAAAAGCAGATAGCAAGAGTTTCTATAAGTATATAAAAAGGAAAAGAGTGGCTAAAGTAAATGTTGGTCCCTTAGAGGACAAGATCGGGGAACATGGAGATGGCAGAAACTCTGAACAAATATTTTGTATCAGTCTTTACGGTAGAGGACAATAACAATATCCCAAAAGTGAATAGTCAAGGTGCTGTAGGGGGGGAGGAACTGAACACAATCACAATCACTAAGGAGGTGGTACTCAGTAAGATAATGGGACTGAAAGCGGATAAATCCCCTGGACCTGGTGGCTTGCATCTTAGGGTCTTAAGAGAAGTAGCGGCAGGGATAGTGAATGCATTGGTTGTAATTTACCAAAATTCCCTGGATTCTGGGGAGGTCCCAGCAAATTGGAAAACTGCAAATGTAATGCCCCTATTTAAAAATTGAGGCAGACAAAAATCAGGAAACTATAGACCAGTTAGCCTAACATCCGTGGTTGGGAAAATGTTGGAGTCCATTATTAAAGAAGCAGTAGCAGGACATTGGGAAAAGCATAATTCGGTCAGGCAGAGTCAGCATGGATTTATGAAGGGGAAGTCACGTTTGACAAATTTTCTGGAATTATTTGAGGATGTAACGAACAAGGTGGATAAAGGGGAACCAGTGGATGTGATGTATTTGGACTTCCAGAAGGCATTTGACAAGGTGCCACCTAAAAGGTTACTGCACAAGATAAAAGTTCACGGGGTTGGGCGTAATATATTAGCATGGATACAGGATTAGCCAACTAACAGAAAACAGAAAGTCACGATAAATGGTTCATTCTCTGGTTGGCAATCAGAAACTAGTGGGGTGCCACGGGGATCAGTGCTGGGACCCCAACTATTTACAATCTATATTAACGACTTGGAAGAAAGGACCGAGTGTAACGTAGCCAAGTTTGCTGATGATACAAAGATGGGAGGAAAAGCAATGTGTGAGGAGGACACAAAAAATCTGCAAAAGGACATAGACAGGCTAAGTGAGTGGGCAAAAATTTGGCAGATGGAATATAATGTTGAAAAGTGTGAGGTCACGCACTTTGGCAGAAAAAAATCAAAGAGCAAGTTATTATTTAAATGGAGAAAAATTGCAAAGTACAGTGAGACTTGAGGATACTTGTGCATGAAACATAAAAGGTTAGTGTTATGTCTTGAATAAAGAGTTAGACTAAATACTGCAAGCTCAAAGTAGGTGTGATCGTAGTCCTTTATTAAAGATCTCTGAGTGCCTCTGCAGCCTGTGAGGCCTTCTTATATACACGTGCTCCCAAGAGATTGTGGGATCCCTTGGGACTCCAGGGGATAAGCCCTCTGGTGGTTATACATGGTAATTATAGGTTTACATACATAACACTCCCCCCTGTATGGAGAGAAGGCAGGAGTGGGGTACTGAAGTTGCATGATCAGCCATGATCATATTGAATGGCGGTGCAGGCTCGAAGGGCTGAATGACGTGCTCCTGCACCTATTTTCTATGTTTCCATATGTTTCCCGCCCCAAAGTCAATAGTGTAACTATTTACAATGTGAGTCGATCTGGGGCCTTCCTTTCTCTGGTTAATCATCTCGGAGAAAATGCTGGCATTGGTGAATCGTTTGTTGGGCCTTCGCTGGGCTGCTGTGCAGCTGGCCTTGCCGGACTGCTGGGGGTGGTGAGCCTTGCTGGGCTGCTGCGGGTGATGGGTTCTGCTTTGTGGTCAACCGCTGGGTCAGTTGCCACTTATGTGTGTGGAGGGTCAAAAAGGGCAGAGTCTATTGTGGGTTGTTCTGGATAGTCCGTAAATCTGAGTTTGATTTGGTCCACTTGTTTTCTGCAGGTAAGTCCATTTGCGAGTTTGACCACAAACACCCTACTCCCCTCTTTGGCCAAAACAGTGCCAGCAATCCACTTGGGACCTTGTCCATACAGGATCATTTACTTCGATTTCACGTGACACATTTGCGCGATCATGATATGTAGTCTGTTGAAGCCGCCTGCTCTCTAGCTGTTCGTGTAGATCAGGGTGGACTAAAGAGAGCCTTGTCTTAAGTGTCCTTTTCATGAGCAGTTCAGCACGAGGGACCCCGGTGAGCGAGTGAGGTCTCGTGCGACTAAGCAGGACTCGGGATAAGCGAGTCTTCAGTGAGCCTTCAGTTATCCTTTTCAAGCTCTGCTTGATTGTTTGAACTGCTCGTTCTGCCTGACCATTGGACACTGGCTTAGATGGGACTGGACAGATTAGATGCAGGAGGAATGTTCCCAATGTTGGGGAAGTCCAGAATCTGAGGATAAGGGGTAAGCCATTTAGGACTGAGATGGGAGAAACTTCTTCACTCAGAGAGTTGTTAGCCTGTGGAATTCCCTACCGCAGAGAGTTGTTGATGCCAGTTCATTGGATATGTTCAAAAGGGAGTTAGATATGGCCCTTATGGCTAAAGTGATCAAGGGGTATGGAGAGAAAGCGGGAAAGGGGTACTGAGGTGAATGATCAGCCATGATCTTATTGAACGGTGATGCAGGCTCGAAGGACTGAATGGCCTGCTCCTGCACCTATTTCCTATGTTTCTATGTTGCAGAGGAGGACAGATCCATGGTGGATCATCATGAATCAGAACCTCAGACCGAAGAGGGAGAGGTATATGGGATGCACACATTTACTACAAAGTGTCCCCCGATAATGCTGAAGGTTGAATTAAATTGACTCCCGATGTCCATAATGAGCAAAGCCAGTCCATAATGAGCAAAAAGACTTTCGGTAAGTTGTAGTGCAACTAGACTTCAAGGCCTGTCCTGACTCCCATTCGTACCAAACTTAGAACATATACAAAGGAACTGATTCCCGTAATTGGCAGTGCTACCGTAAAGGTCTCCGACGACGGAGCAGTGCATGTGTTACCACTCTGGGTGGTACTGGGTGATGGCCCCATGCTGTTTGGCAGGAGCTGGCTGGGAAAGATACGCTGGAGCTGGGACAGTGTCCGGGCGCTTTCGTCCATCATGTGCCCAGGGCCTAAGCAAGTTCCCCTCGCTGTTCGAACCAGGCATCAGGAAGTTCCAAGGAGCAAAAGTGCAGATCTATTTGATTCTGGGAGCACGACCCATCCATCACAAGGTGAGAGCGGTACCGTACATGATGAGAGATAGGGTGGAGATTGAGCTGGACAGGCTGCAACGAGCGGGCACCATTTCACCAATCGAATTCAATGTGTGGGCCAATCCGATTGTTCCAGTCCTCAAGGGAGATGGCACCGTCAGAATCTGTGGTGATTACAAAGTAACTATCAATCGTTTCTCGCTGCAGGATCAATACCCGCTACCAAAGGCAGACGTGTTATTTGCGACGCTGGCAGGAGGAAAAACATTCATGAAGCTGAACTTGACCTCTGCCTACATGACACAGGAGCTGGAGGAATCCTTGAAAGGCCTCACCTGCATCAACATTCACAAAGGTCTTTTCGTTTACAACAGATGCCCGTTTGGGATTCCATCGGCCGCGGCGATATTCCAGAGGAACATGGAAAGCTTGCTGATGTCGGTCCCGTGCCAATATGTGGGCCAATCCGATTGTTCCAATCCTCAAGGAAGATGGCACCATCAGAATCTGTGGTGATTACAAAGTAACTATCAATCGTTTCTCGCTGCAGAATCAATATCCGCTACCAAAGGCAGATGTCCTATTTGTGAAGCTGACTTGACTGTGGGTTTTGCTGGAGTGAGCAGGTTTTTCATGAGGTCATACGTTGATGCCCCACAAACGGTGAGGAGGATCGCCCTTCGTTTGGCAGCGTTCACTTCTCCCTCCAGCTCAATGGCCACGAAGTATTGGTCAAGTCGCTCCACGAAGGTTTCGCAATAATCTCCCTCCTAAAATTTCTCCAGGATGCCCACAGTTCTCTGCAATGTTGCATTGGGGTTCCTTATCTGTATCTTATTGCCAGTTGTTATGTCTTCGATAAAGAGTTAGACTGGACACCGCAAGCTCAAAGTGGGTGTGACCGTAGTCCTTTATTACAGATCTCAGGGTGGCCTCTCCAGTCTGTGAGGCCTCCTTATATACAGGTGCTCCCAAGGGATTATGGGATCTTTTGGGACTCCAGGGGATAAGCCCTATGGTGGTTAGACATGAAAATTACAGGTTTATGTACATAACAGTTAGTATGCAGGTACAGCAAGAGATCAGGAAGGCCAATGGAATCTTGGCCATTATTGCAACGGGGATGGAGTATAAAAGCAGGGAAGTCTTGTTACAGTTAAACAGAGTATTGGTGAGGCCACACCTGGAATACTGCGTGCAGTTTTGGTTTCCATATTTACGAAAGGATATACTTGCTTTGGTCGCAGTTCAGAGAAGGTTCACTAGATTGATTCCGGAGATGAGGGGGTTGACTTATAAGGAAAGGTTGGGCCTCTATTCATTGGAATTCAGAAGAATGAGAGGTGATCTTAACGAAATGTATAAGATTATGAGGGGGCTTGACAAGGTGGATGCAGAGAGGATGTTTTCACTGATGGGGGAGACTAGAACTAGAGGGCATAATCTTAGAATAAGGGGCCGCCCATTTAAAACTGAGATGAGGAGGAATTTCTTCTCTCAGAGGGTTGTAAATCTGTGGAATTCTCTGCCCCAGAGAGCTGTGGAGGCTGGGTCATTGAATATATTTAAGGTGGAAATAGATTTTGGAGCGATAAGCGAGTGAAGGTTTATGGGGAGCGGGCGGGGAAGTGGAGCTGAGTCCATGATCAGATCAGCCATGATCTTATTAAATGGCGGAGCCGGCTCGAGGGACTCCTGCTTCTATTCCTTATGTTCTTATGTCCCTCTGCAAAGATTACTAATGCCGTCCCAATTGGCGCCAGGTGAGAACTCCCCTGCTGTCATACTCTGGGTACCGAGAGAGGACAGATGCAGCGCCAGTCACTTCATTTGGTGAAATATTTGTGGAGATGAGCAGCCATGACTCACTCTAACATGGATAGGGCATATTCTAGTACACATTGCATTCTGGGTACGGACGCCCACCATTGGGGCCCAGAATCGAGGAACGGATCCTTTCAAAATCGGGCCAGAAAGAATCGCTTTTGCGAATTATGTATTTGAATGAAGTATTACAACGGTTTTACATTGGCTGCAGTTCGGGTCTGTCTCTGACCCATGAGAGATGAAAGTGGATATACCAATGTGCAGCTCGAGCTCCGGCTCGCGTTCTATTTCTGCCACATCCAGCGGGCCGGATAGAATGACTTGGCTGGCAGGATATGGCCTATTTTGTCCACCAATGGTGCAGTAAATCGCAGCGATATTCTCGGCAGATGTCCCGGGGGCTCCTTTAGTGCAGTCATTGATTTTAGAAAGATAACCCAAAAGCCCTACTCGCAGGCTCAGGCTCGAGCAGCAACTTCAGGCTCGGTAACCTGCTTCCGCCTCGCTTTCGACTGCCTCATATATCGTACTGCGCATGCGCGAAAAGGGCATGGGTCCAACGCTCGCACGCGCAGAAGGACACAAAGATCTTTGAGCAGAAATCACTTGGCTTTTCGGACGGCAGGCGCTGGCACTGATTGTGCTGTTCCCATTACCAGCTCCTCCTGACCCATCATTTGTTCCTTTGCTTGTCCCATTACCACCCCTTTTGCCTCGCACCATCATCCCTTTTCTCGTTCCATCCCTCCTGCTTCAACCCGATCACACACCTTCCCTTTCTTCTTTCCTCCCCTGCCCCTATCCCCGCCACTGCAATTGCTTCAAAACTATTTCATCTGTAATATTGTTCAGTTCTGACAACGTTTCCGAAACGTTACCTCTGTTTCACTCTCTACCAATGCTGCCTGACTTGCTGATTATTTTCTGCATTTTGCTTTCAGTGTAGAAACAGTAGGATAAAGCAGCTGAATGCGGAAGCAGAAATGGCCTCCTTCCGTGCTGTAAGTGTCTATGATTCTATGATTCTGTGGTTTGGGTACACTCAAGGTACATTCCCACAAGGGGGAAACCACAGCCCGAGCTCCCTGGATGACGACAGAGATAGGGAGTAAGATGAAGCGGAAAAAATGGGTTTTGGTTTGTGGGAAATTGGCGCCAGTAGTGGAGTAAGAGGGAGCTGTTCCATTGTCACGGACTCCACTTGGACAGTGCTGGGACGAGGGCCCTGGTGAATTGAATAACAAAGGCTGTAGAGAGGGCTTTAAACTAATTAGTGGGGGGGCGTTCAGGTGAGCGCAAATTTAAAAACTCAAAGAATAAGGAGAAGACAATAGTGCAGGGGAGCACTGAGGGAAATGAAAACCAGAGCATAACAGAAAGGAACAGAATGTATAAACATAGAGGTGAATCAGAAAGTGGGGTCAAAGCAGGAAAAAATGGCAAAAAAACAAATTTAAAAGCTCTTTATCTGAATGCACGCAGCATTTGTGACAAAATAGATGAGCTGATGGCACAAATAGATACAAATGGGTATGATCTGATAGCCATTATAGAGACGTGGTTGCAAGGTGACCAGGACTGGGAACTAATTATTCAGGGGTATTTGACAATTCAAAGGGACAGACAGAAAGGAAAATGAAGTGGGGTCGCTCTGTTAATAAAGGATGATATCAGTGCATTAGTGAGAAACGATATTGGCTCAGAAGATCAAGATGTTGAATCAGTATGGTTGGAGATAAGGAATAATAAGGGGGAAAAGTCATTGATGGGGTAGTCTATAGGTCCCCGGACAGTAGCTATATTGTTGGACTGAGCATAAATCAAGAAATAATGGAGGTTTGTAAAAAATGCATGGCAATAAGCATAGGCGATTTTAACCTTCATACTAATTGGACAAAGCAAATTGGCCAGTAGCACAGAAAGAAACATAGGAATCTATAGTGCAGAAAGAGGCCATTTCGGCCCATTTTATCTGTGCCGGCCGACAAAGAGTCGCACATCCCTCGGTCAGCAGCCCTGAAGGTTACATATAAACCTATGAACAATGAACAATGGCAGAAAGGTAAAGAGCGTCCGGCCCAACTAGTCCGTCCCACACAACTGCGACATCCCCTGCACCGCAACAGTCTACACTCCACCCCAACCCGTGCTAGGCTCCGCCATCATTGAGGATGGGGATATTCATGGAGGCTCCTCCTCCTGTTAGTTATTTAATGGTCCACCACCATTCACGACTGGATGTGGCAGGACTGCCGACTGACCAACTTAACACAGGATCTTATCAGATTATACACAGGTTTCCTGTAATCATAAGGCAAACACTCTTTATTTTATTACTGCAGAATGCAGTCGAGGGCAACGGTCAGTTTGGAGAGTGGACCTAATTAGAAAACATTCGAGCAAGAGAGCTATAGTGGATAACACGTTCTGATTTGGGAACATGTGTATACATCATCCTTTTCAGGTGCGAGTGAGTACATTTAAAGTAGAGTTACTGCACAGACTCAGAACCGACATAATCTTTAGCTTTGGTCCTTCCCGCCTTAAAGAAGCAGCTGCTTGAGAAATATCCTGGATCTGTGAAATTAGTGAGTGTGAGTCAGGTTAGGGAGCGGGCGCGGATCTTTGCTGCAGGGACAGGACCGGCAAGTCAGTGAATGATAAACGTGACTTACATCATGTAGAAACATGTCAATTGCCACATACCAGGGTGAAGACAACAAACTAAAGAATGGGCGCTGGACCAAATTGTTTGGAATTCGAATCAATCTGGGAACCGCAACATGTTTTGGATTCCCTGGTGAACTCGCAGGGTTTTGTCATAAGAGCTGCTGTGATGTGAATGCTTAATTATTGCCTATAATAATGACATGCTTTGTTCCTATGAACATCAACAATAAATACTTTGAATCCTATTATTTCAAGGATTACATATTAACGTGTAAGTAAGAACGACCCAATTCTAGGACAGCCTGCCTACAGAGACTTGTGGAATAGGAAATGAACTGGAATTGTCAGTCAACGAATTCCGTCCAGTTTAATGTTTTAAAACTGGTGGTAAGTTACATAATTTCCCATTGAGTGTAACCAAATATTTCAGCCCTGTCTTCAGCTCCTCTCTGAACTTAGTCAGACTCAGGCCATAGATACACGTGTTTGTGGAGCAGCTCAGGAGCCGAAGCATGAATCCCATTTGTTGGGCGATGTAGACAGGATTACTGTAGTGTCTGTCTGTATATTCGTAATTCTGCAATTCCCATATTAAGGAACGTACAACATACGTCATCCAGAAGAGAATGAAATTGCCAGAGAGGGCAAACAACAAAACCATGGACTTCCTCCTGTTTTCCATCTCTGGGTCTCTCTGATTCTCAGTGTTCCGGATCCTCTTGCGAACTCTATTTGCCGCTATAATATGCCTGATGGTTAGAGCATTGAAGGACAGAATGAGGAATATGGGAAATAAAGGGGTTATAATACTATCGATATACTCGTAAGCCTTCCAAAAAGTCGAAGTGTAATAGTCATCAGTTGTGACACAGAACCACGCGACACCATCAGTTATAAAGGAGGGCTGGTATGAAAAGTAAAAGGGAAGGCTCCTTCGACAAGCCACTGCCCACACGGCTGATAAAACCACAGTGGCTGTCCTCTCGGTGCAATATTTCGCTGTGAACCTGTGACAACAAATTGTTACAAAGCGATCGAAGGTGAAAGCGACTGTGAACCAAACCGAGCAGTCCCGTGCTGCGATGTACAGGACAAGAATGAGGGAACATATCGGAGTGATGTACAAGAAATTCATTGGGAAATAAATACTATTCATTCGCTTCAGTATCACATCAATGATAACCAGTGACAGATCGGCCGCTGCCTTTCCCAGCAGGTAGCGAGCGATACATTTGGAGAGGCCGCACTTTCCTCGGGACAGGATCACAATTGTCACCAAGTTAACTGTAAAAAATTGGACAATCAGAAAGTTACAACCAGACTCTCCAAAAAGTCTGAGTTTAACAAAATACCAAGTGAGAAAAGCCCCTTCCCCACCTGCCACAATATTAACTTGTTTAAAGTCAAGCCTGCGCCGCTAGTTTAAATAATCAATACAGGTAAAAAGCTCATTAAAATATGAAAATTAGAAACTGAGGGAATTGGAATAACGCATCAGATTGTTCACTGAGCGGATAATGCAACCAGACAGTTCAATCCATTTCAAACAGATCAATAAACCATTTAAAACCCTAATCTCTATGAACAGCGACTTTGAATAATTTCTCACCATTTAAAACATATTCAGTTTTTCTATTCTTCCTACTAATGTGAATAACCTCACTGTTCCCCACATTATACTCCGTCTGCCACTTAATGTCCACTCGCTTACCCTGAATATATGCATTTGCAGGCTCTGTATCCACCTCAGAGTTACTGTCCCACCGAGCTGTGTATCGTCAGCAAACCTGGATACATTACACTCCGTGCCTTCATCTATGTAATTGATACATATTGTAAATTAGTTGAGATCCAAACACACTTCCTACAGCCTGCCAAACTGAACATGAGCCATTGATCCCAACTCTTTGTTTTCTGTCCTTCCTCTATACTCTATCCATGCTAACATATTACCCCCTGAGCCTTTATCTTGTGCAACAACTTGTCATGTGGTACCTTACCGCGATCAAGAATTAATCGGGATATCGGAGGGTAAAAAAGGAAAATAAAATTCAGCAAACATAGATTTCTACCCAGAAGCACTTTGCAAAGCAGGGAGCCTGAAGGTAAAATGTAGATCAGGATGCAATTGAAGATACAGGGGGAGGGAGAAATATGAGAGGATGAGGGGAAGAAGAGTTGGATGGAGAGGGAGGATGAGGGGAGGGGAGGTGAAGAGGAATGCTGTGAGGGACGAGGATGTGGAGGTGACGGGATGGGGAAGGGGAGGGGAGAGTGATGGCGGGGAGAGTGATGGAGAAGAGAGTGATGGAGGGAAAATTGATGGAGCTGGAGAGAGATGGAGGGGAGAGTGATGGAGGGGGGATTGATGGAGGGGAGTGATGAAGGGGAGAGTGATGGAGAGGGGAGAGTGATGGAGAGAGGAGAGTGAAGGAGGGAAAACTGATGGAGGGGAGAGTGATGAGGGGGGGAGAGGGAGGAAGTGAGGAGAGGGGAAGTGGTGAGGAGCACAGGGGCGATAACTCCAGTTTCCGGCAGAGTCCAAATTTTAATTGGAGTTGATTAAACAGCAGGACTATTATGTATATAATAACTCGAAAGACCTGTTGCTGTAAACTCACTCAGGTGTAAACCTGGTTCAACTTTATTCGTGCCCAAAGTGTGCACATGACATGGTACTCACTCTTATATACCAGGGCCTGCGCACATGCGCGTACACCTCGATGACCTCCGACAGTGTCGCCCCCTGGTGTCTAGTGACCCCAAGCATCAATACATAACAACATCCCCCTTCAAGATCTTTACAAATTAAGATGGTCTGGGGCTTTCTGCTCCTGAGTTGATCGTCTCAGTTCAACTCCAGTTCTGGGCGAGCGTTCTGAGTCAGTTATGACTGGAGGTCTGATGGGAGTGGTGATGACCATGTCAGAGACTGAAAGTCCAGATTCAGTAGTGACAGCAGAGTTTTATGATCAAGGAACATTGGCTGGCTGGTCACTGACTGCATTTTCCGCAAATGGTTTCAATTCATTGTGTGCCGCAGTTTTATCTGATCAATATGTTTCTTGCATATATGCCCATTGTTGAGCACGACAATAAACACTCTGTTACCCTCCTTGGCCGTAACAGTACCAGCGATCCACTTTGGACCTTGCCCATAATTCAGCACATAAACTGGATCGTTGACCAAGATGTCACATGACATTGCAGCATGATCATGATATAATTGCTGATTTTGATGTCTGTTTTCAACACGATCATTCAAATCAGGATGGACAAGAGAAAGCTTGTTCTTGAGACTTCACTTCATCAGTAGTTCAGCAGGGAGACCTCGGTAAGTGTGTGGTAACTTGTCCTGTAACTAAGCAATATACGTGACAAATGAGTCTGCAATGAACCCTGGGTCACGTGTTTCATGCTTTGTTTGATCGTTTGAACTGCATGCTCTGCTTGACCATTAGAAGCAGGTATGAATAGAGCAGACCTTATATGTCTGATACCATTGAGTTTCCTGAACTCCTGAAACTCCAGACTTGTGAAGCATGATCTGTTATCGCTCACAACAATGTCAGGCAAACCATGAGTAGCAAACATGACACCAAGGCTCTCAATAGTAGCTGCAGACATACTGGATGACATAATAATACACTCTAACCACTTTGAATGTGCATTCACTACAACAAAAAACATATTTCCTAGGAAAGGGCCTGCAAAATTGATGTGTATCCTCGACCATGGTTTAGATGGCCACGACCAAAGACTCAGCGGAAATTCTGTTGGTACTTTACTTAGCTGCATGCAGGCATTGCAATGATGCACACATGATTCCAGATCAGAGTCAATTCCAGGCCACCAAAAATTAGCCCTAGCAATGGTTTTCATCATGACAATGCCTGGATGAGTGCTACTTAGTTCACCTACAAATTTTTCTCTTCCTTTCTTAGGCATAACAACACGATTGCCCCACAGTAGACAATCTGACTGAATGGACAGTTCATCTTTGCGACGGTTGTAAGGTTTGATCTCATCACACAACTCCATAGTTATTGCAGACCAATCACCACTGAGGACACACCGTTTCACAACCGATAAAATAAGGTCATGGCTGGTCTTAACTTGTTGAGCAGTGACAGGGGTACCTTCTCTCTCAAAAGCATCCATTCTTAGCAGTAGATCTGCAGGTTGAGGCATCTCCATATCTGGTGTGGGCAAAGGCAGATGACTCAGTGCATCGGCACAATTCTCAGTGCCCAGTCTGTGGCGAATGACATAATCATAGGCAGACAATGTCTGAATATGGGACGATGCATTGGTATTGATACTTTTGTTTTCCGTAAACAATGAAATGAGTGGCTTGTGATCCATTTCAATTTCAAAACGAAGACCAGGCAGGTACTGATGCATCTTTTTGACCCCATATACACAGGCCAAGGCTTATTTTTCTACCATGCTGTAAGCTCTTTCCGTTTTTGACAAACTGCTCGAAACACATGCAACAGGTTGTAGCTTACCCGACTCATTTGTTTGTTGGAATGAGTACACAGCCAACCCCATATGATGAAGTACCACAGGCCAATACAAGACGCTTACACAGATCACAGTGAACAAGCAGTTTGTTTGAACAGAGCAGATTCTTAGCTTTCTCAAAAGTTCTATCTTGAGATACACCCCAGACCCAGTTGTCTGAGCAGCATGTGCAGTGGCTCTAGTAAGGTGCTTAATCCGGGTAAAACATTATTGAAGTAGTTGGGTAGCCCAAGGAATGAACACAGCTTCATCACATACTGAGTTCTGGGTGCAATTTTGATGGCCTTGGTTTTCGAATCGGTGGGCCTGATACCATCAGCAGCAATCATCCTCCCCAGGAATTCAACTTCAGTTGCCATGAAGACACACTTTGATCGTTTCATCCTGAGTCCCACTTTGTCCAAACGATGTAGGACTTTTTCAAGATTGTTCAGATGTTCAGCAGTGTTGCCACCTTTGACCAGAATGTCATCTTGAAACACGACGGTTCTAGGAACGGACATCAGTAGACTCTTCATGTTCCTCTGAAATATGGCAGCAGCCAAACAGATTACAAAAGGACACCTCTTGTAGACAAACAGTCCTTTATGGGTGTTGATGCAAGTGAGTTTCTTCGAAGTGTCAACAAGCTCCTGTGTCATATAGGCCGACATCAGATCCAGTTTAGTGAACGACTATCCACCAGCTAGCATTGCGAACAGGTCATCAACTTTCAGTAGTTGATACTGATCATGTTTCAAAAATTGGTTGATCGTAACCTTATAGTCTCCACAGATCCTAACAGTGCCATCATTCTTTATCACAGGAACAAATGACTGGCCCATTCATTAAATTCTGTCGGTGATATGACCCCTTCACATTGGAGTCTGTCAAGCTCAATTTCAACCTTCTCCCTCATTATGTACGGAAGAGACCGAGCTTTGTGATAGACCGGTCTTGCATCAGAATCCAGGTGAAACCAGCAAAATTGCCAAAGTCCAGTTCAAGCAAAGAAGGAAACTTCTTCAGCACTTGAACACACAAAGTGTCATCCACCTAAGACAATATATTTATATCATTCCAGTCCCATTTGATTTTTTGAGCCAATTCCTGCCGAACAGTGTTGGACCATTGCCTGGGATGATCAATAATGGTAAATTATGAACCACACCATCATACGACACCTTGATTACTGCACTGCCAATCAGCAGTATGAGTTCCTTAATGTAAGTACCCAACTTGGCATTGACTGGACTCAGCTTATGCTTCACAGCCTCAGTGTCCCACAGCTTGTTGAATGTTCTTTGGCTCATTATCGACTGACTCGCTCCCGTGTCCAGCTCCATTGATACAGGCACGCCTTTTAGCTTTACATTAACCATTATTGGTTGGCTCTTTGTCAGGAACGAATACAGACCATACACTTCCTCCTCGGATATTTCGGATTGCATATCCGGGCCAGCACTAGACAGGCCTTTGTCACCAATGTGATGACCAGCAGCATCCTTGCTCAGTTGTGGGCACATTCGCTGAAGATGGCCCACTTTCGAACAGCTGTTACAGATGTACTTTTTAAACCAACACTGATGAGGCCGATGATTGCCCCCACAATGCCAACAGGGTGAAATCGGATTCGTACCAGTTGGTGGACTTTGAGCAGCTACAGGTTTCACATAAGCAGTCAAGTAGGCCCTGCCACAAACTGCTCTTCCAGGCGACGACACATTCTTGTTTACAGTGCTTGCCATGGAGCTCCGAATCTCGATGATATCTGCCTTAAATTATCTTCAGTCGCCATGCATGCCTGGGCTCAAATCCAGCGTTTCTGCAGCCAATAATTGTCGAAGGATCACATCATGGTTGATGTCTGTGATGAAGAAATCTCCCAGCATGTCTTCCAATGCATTTCCGAACATACACGGCTCAGCCAGACATCTTAGGTCGGCGACGAATCCCAACACATCCTGGCCCTCAGCACAAACATGTGTGTCGAAGCGATAGCGTGAGATGATGATCCCCTCTTTTGGCTTGAGATGTTTACGCACTAGAGTGCACAACTCTTCGTAGTCTTTGTCCGTTGGACGTGGAGGTGAGAAAAGACTCTTTATAAGGCCATGAATTATTGGACCACAAATAGTGAGGAAAACTGCCCTGCGCCTAACTGTGTCACGAGCTTCCTCCATTTTGTTGGCCACAAAGTATTGATCCAGGCGGTCGATAATATCCGTCCAATCCTCACCATCCACGAATCTCTCCAAAATTCCAATGGTGCCCATTGTGCATGCAAAGGTTCTTAAGTTACCTCGTCGACAAATGTTACATATATAATAACTCGAAAGACTTGTTACTGCTCACTCAGGTGTCAACCTGGTACAACTGTATTCGCGCCCAAATCATACACATGACATGGTACTTGCTCTTATATACCAGGTCCCGCGCACAAGCGCGTACAGGCCAATGACTTCCGACAGTGGCGCCCCCTGGTGCCTAGTGACCCCAAGCATCAATACATAACGGACAAAGGTTCAATCAGTAACTTTCTCACAATGTTCCAAGCCGCATTTTATTCTCTTTTTTGGTTCGACTTCAAACTCCTCAACTCAGCATACCGGTACCCTCGGTCACTGCCTCTCGCTGTTTGAGTTCCCTGCTCCCTGCCTCTCGCTGTCTGAGTTCCCTGCTCCCTGCCTCTCGCTGTTTGAGTTCCCTGCTCTCTGTCTCTGTGTCTCAGTTCCCTGCTCTCGTCTTCTGCCTCTCTCTGTTTGAGTTCCCTGCTCCCTGTCTCTCTTTGTCTGAGTTCCCTGCTCTCGGAGATGCTGAGATCCAACAGACCCCGGAGTTTGCGCCTCCCCCTTGGTGTTCATCACCCACAAACGTCCAGTCCTGCAACTCGGGGGATTTCCCGGTTGGGTCGCAGTTCTAGCGCAGTGTAGAACAAGGCTTTCATATTTGACCTAAATCCGCTCCTTGAGACGGACGGTGGTGTTCTGGGGAACCCACGGCTGTTTCCGCCGACTTCCTGGTGAGCGGGCGATTGCTGAGCGACAGACGGGCTGAATACTGAGTGTGTCCACCCGATACAGCCCGGCTCCGAGTGATGGGAGGTGGTTAGTGATTATGATTGGAAGAGGATAAACAGCAGTTTCTCACATTGAAGGAAATCAACAACAACTTGTGTTTATATAGCGCCTGTGACGTAGTAAAACGTCACAAGGCGCGTCACAGGTGCTCATGTGACAACAATCCTGGTCAGTTTCTCGGTGACACGGGGCAGAATAACAGCTTGTGCCCATGGACCTGGTTCACGTTTCAAGGTGTTTCGGATCCGACTTATGTGCAGAGGCCAGATATCCACATTAATGCACCGAACCTGGTAAACAGGGCGACTGAGCTGCGGGCACAACTTGCTCCATGTGATTCATATATAGCGGCAATAACGGAGACCTGGCTCAAGGAGGGGGAGGTTGTCCACTTATTGCCTTGGCTGCAAGATATTCACAGAAGATAGGGTAGAAAATGAAAGGCTGTGGCTGGCAGTATTGACCAAAGAGACTACTGTAGCACTGGAGAGGGGTGATGTAATTGAGGGGTCAAAAACGTAATCTATGTATTTAGAATAAAGTAACAATAGAGAAGCTGTTACACTACTGGTGTGTACTATAGGCCACCAGATAGTGGGAAGGAGATAGAGGAGAAAATGTTCAGGCAAATTGCAGAATCATGCAAGAACTACAGAGTCGTGATAATGGGTGATCTCAGTTCTCCTGATGTAGATGGGATAGTAACAGTGCAAAGGGTAAAGAGCGGGAGGAATTCCTGAAATGTGTACAAGAGAACTTTGTTGATCAGTGTGTTTCAGCCCAATGAGAAAGGAAGCAGTGCTGATCTAATTCTGTGGAGTGGGGCAGTGGAACATGATTCAGTGCGAGAACATTTGGAGAACAGTGATCATAATATTATTCAGAACAGTTATGGAAAAGGACAAGGAACAATCAAACGTAAAATTAATTAACTGGAGGAGGGTAGACTTCAGTAAGTTGAAAATGGGTTTTGTACAGATGGATTGGAATCAAAAAAATGGTCGGAATAACAGAAATTGAACAACGGGAGACCTTCAAAGAGTTTATGGTTCGGATAACGATATAAGATTCTGAAGGAAATTGACAGGGTTGAGGCTAAGAGTCTGTTTCCCCATGTCTGGTGAGTCTAGGGCTTGGGGGCACCGTCTCAGGGTAAGGGGTTGGCCATTTAAGACTGAGATGAGGAGAAATGTCTTCACCCAGAGGGTTGTGAATGTTTGGTATTCTGTGCCCCAAAATGCTGTGGATGCTGAGACTCTGAATATATTCAATGCTGAGATCGATAGATTTTTGGGCTCGAGGGGAATCCAGGGAAATGGAGATCGGGCAGGAAAGTGGAGTTGAGGTCAATGATCAGCCATGATCTTAGTCAACGGCGGAGCAGGCTCGAAGGGCATATGACCTACTCCTGCTCCTAATTCTTATGTTCCTATAAAGAATAGACACATTCCCATGAGGGTGGAAGGAAAGACAACCAAAGATACATATAGAGATTAAAATTGGACAGCAGATTGGAAAAGGAGGCTTATATCAAATATAAGGTCCATAATACACCAGAGGACCAAACTGAATATAGAAAGTTATTTAAAAAGGTAGTAAGACAAGCAAATAGAATAGGGGGCTTAGTCTCAGGATGTGTTGGCCAACATAAAAGGGACCCCACAAACAATATTAAGAATATAAATAGTAAAACAGTAGTTCGAGGAAGGCTGGACCCATTATGGACCAAAAGCGATTATTTTGCGGATGCGGAGGGCATGCCTGAGGTATTAAATCAGAACTTTACATCAATCTTCACAGAATAGTATGCTGCTAACCTTCCTATCCATTCGAAAGACGGCACTTCTGATGGTGTACTGAACTTGGAGTGCCCGCATAGTTTTTGTGCTCAATTAACTGGAGTGGGACTTGTCCCACGAACTTCTGACTCAGAAGCGACAGTGCTTCTGCTGAACCGCAGCTGTCAATGGCACAGGCGGCTGTGAATCAATGTGTTGAATTCACCATCCAACAGCCCAGAGCGATACTGTGTCTGATCCAGAAACTGGCAACTTGCGGTAATTCATGACCAAGCGGAGCGGAGCTGAGCTGAGCATTTCCTGACCTTGAGTGCTAACCTCTTACTAGCTGTAACTGGTAATACAAAGGTCATGTTCATAATTCTATACATTTCTAAACATTACACTTTTTCACAATCCGACTAATATGTATACTCCATGTAATGCACACGTCCGTTCCAGCAGGAAAAACAACAATGAGACATGATTTTGGGTCGAAATTTTAACACAGTTCATAATTTCAATAAAACATTGCGGTTAAATAAATGGAAAAATACCAGACACTGGACTGATACAATTAAATAGAGGATTATCGCACAAGGACAACATCAACAGCCGTTCGACCCATTTACACAGGAACTGGTTCCATTTCCTTACCCGTGATGCCAATGGCTGCAAGGAGAGGGTAGTAAATACGTTCTATCTGAAAGATGACTGCGTAGCTCATGTTCTGTGTGTGGGAGCATTCTATGTAGCGCTGGCAACCAGGCTCTTAATGACAAGTATAAATTCGGTCAAAGGAGCTCATACTTATACCAAAGGGGAACCGCCGCTGGGACCATCAGAGATATTAGTTACAGTCAGTTAAACAAACTGATTTAATCAACTGTTCTCCCCAAAGCTTTATTATGTCACACAGTCTGTGTTATGGGATGTTCCAAACAATAACCTATAATATTGGTTTAGAATTTCTTCAGAAAACACGGCAAACACACTTCTTACTGCTTGCCAAACTGAACATGACCCATTGATCCCGACTCTCTGTTTTCTGTCCTTCCCCTAGCCTCTATCCATGCTAACATATTACCCCCAACTCCATGAGCCTTTATCTTAGAAATATAGAAACATAGAAAATAGGTGCAGGAGTAGACCCTTCGGCCCTTCGAGCCTGCACCACCATTCAATAAGATCATGGCTGATCATTCACCTCAGTACCCCTTTCCTGCTTTCTCTTCACACCCCTTGACCCCTTTAGCCATATATAACTCCCTCTTGAATATATCCAATGAACTGGCATCAATAACTCTCTGCGGTAGGGAATTCCACAGGTCAACAACTCTCAGAGTGAAGAAGTTTCTCCTCATCTCAGTCCTAAATGGCTTACTCCTTATCCTTAGACTGTGTTCTGGACTTCCACAACATCGAAGTGAGTGTGCGTGAGTGGGAGAGTGAGTGAATGAGTGAGTGGGTGATTGAGTGGGTGGGTGAGTGAGTGAATGAGTGAGTGGGTGTGAGTGAGTGAGTGAGTGGGAGAGTGAGTGATTGAGTGGGTGCGAGTGAGTGGGTGGGTGGGTGAGTGAGTGGGAGTGAGTGAATGAGTGAGAGTGAGTGGGTGGGTGAGTGAGTGAGTAAGTGGGTTGGTGAATGAGTATGTGGGTGGGTGAGTGAGTTGGTGAGTGGGTGGGTGAGTGGGTGAGTGAGTGAGTGAGTGGGTGGGTGGATGAGTGAGAGAATGAGTGTGAGTGTGTGGGTGAGTGGGTGAGTGAGTAAGTGAGTTTAAGTGAGTGGGTAGGTGAGTGAGTGAATGGGTGTGAGTGGGTGGGTGAGTGAGTGAGTGAGTTTGAGTGAATGGGTGAGTGAGTGAGTGAATGGGTGTGAGTGGGAGGGTGAGTGGGTGAGTGAGTGAGTGAGTGGGTGGGTGGGTGGGTGGATAAGTGAGTGAATGGGTGTGAGTGGGTGGGTGAGTGAGTTAGTGAGTGAGTGAGTGGGTGTGTGAGTGAGTGAGTGGGTGGGTGAGTGGGTGAGTGAGTGAATGAGTTTGAGTGAGTGGGTGGGTGAGTGAGTGAATGAGTGTGAGTTGGTGGGTGAGTGAGTTGGTGAGTGGGTGGGTGAGTGGGTGGGTGAGTGAGTGAGTGGGTGGGTGAGTGAATGAGTGAGTTCTGCAACATTTTCCAACATTCCATGAACTCTGGATCAGTTCCCATGGAATGGAAGGTCGCTAATTTAACCCCACTTTTTTAAAAAGGAGGGATAGGGAAAACAGGGAATTATAATCTGTTTAGCCTGACATCGGGAGTGGGGAAAATGTTGGAATCAATTATTAAAGATGTAATAGCAGCACATTTGGAAAGGAGTGACAGGATCAGTCCAAGTCAGCATGGATTTATGAAAGGTAAATCATGCTTGACAAATCTTTTGGAATTTTTTCAGGATGTAACTAGTAGAGTGGTCAAGGGAGAACCAGTGGATGTGGTGTATTTGGACTTGCAAAAGGCTTTTGACAAGGTCCCACACAAGAGATTAGTGTACAAAATTAAAGCACATGGTGTTGGGGGTAATGTACTGACGTGGATACAGAACTGGTTGGCAGACAGGAAGCAAAGAGTACGAATAAACGGGTCCTTTTCAGAATGGCAGGCAGTCACTAGTGGGGTACCGCAAGGTTCAGTGCTGAGACCCCAGCTATTTACAGTATACATTAATGGTTTAGACAAAGGAATTGAATGTAATATCTCCATGTTTGCAGATGACACTAAACTGGGTGACAGTGTGAGCTGTGAGGAGGATGCTAAGAGGCTGCAGGGTGACTTGGACAGGTTAGGTGAGTGGGCAAATGCATGACAGATGCAGTATAATGTAGATACATGTGAGGTTATCCACTTTAGTGGCAAAAACATGAAGGCAGAATATTATCTGAATGGTGACAGATCAAGAAAAGGGGAGGTGCAACGAGACCTGGGTGTCATGGTTCATCAGTCATTGAAGGTCGGCATGCAGGTACAGCAGGCGGTGAAGAAGGAAAATGGCATGTTGGCCTTCATAGCGAGGGGATTTGAGTATAGGAGCAGGGAGATCTTACTGCAGTTGTAAAGGGCCTTGGTGAGGCCACACCTGGAATATTGTGTGCAGTTTTGGTCTCCTAATCTGAGGAAGGATATTCTTGCTATTGAGGGAGTGCAGCGAAGGTTCACCAGACTGATTCCCGGGATGGCAGGACTGACAGATGAACAAAGGCTGTGTCGGCTAGGTTTATATTGACTGGAATTTAGAAGAATGAGATCTCATAGAAACATATAAATGTCTGACGGGATTGGACTGGTTAGATGCAGGAAGAATGTTCCTGATGTTGGGGAAGTCCAGAACCAGGGGTCACAGTCTAAGGAAAAGGGGTAAGCCATTTAGGACTGAGATGAGGAGAAACTTCTTCACTCAGAGAATTGTGAACCTGTGGAATTCGCTACCACAGAAAGTTGTTGAAACCAGTTTGCTAGATATATTCAAAAGCGAGTTAGATGTGGCCCTTATGGCTAAAGGGATCAAGGGGTATGGAGAGAAAGCGGGAAATGGGTACTGACGTTGCATGATCAGCAATGATCATATTGAATGGTGGTGCAGGAAGGGCCGAATGGCCTACCCCTGCACCTATTCTCTATGTTTCTATGCAACAACTTTTTATGTGGTACCTTATCGAGATCCAGAATTAATCGGGATATCGGAGGGTAAAAAAGAAAATAATATTCAGCAAATAGATGTCTACCCAGAAGCACTTTGCAAAGCAGAGAGCCTGAGGGTAAATGTAGATCAGGATGCAAATCCAGATAAAGGGAGGGGGTGAAGTATGAGAGGATGAGGGGAAGAAGAATTGGATGGAGAGGGATAGGGAGCGCGATGGAAGGGGCAGGGGAGGTGTAGAGGAATGCAGAGAAGGACGAGGATCTGGAGGTGACGAGATGAGGAAGAGGAGGGGAGAGTGATGGAGGGGAGAGTGATGGAGAGAAGAGAGGAGGGGAAGGGGTGAGGAAGTGAGGAGAGGGGAAGCGATGAGGAGCAGAGGGCCGATAACTCCAGTTTCAGGCAGAATTTGAATTTTAATTAAAGAGGCGATTAAACAGCGGGACAAAGGTTCAATCAGGTAACTTTCTCACAATGTTTCCAAGCCGCATTTTATTCTCTTTTTTGATTCGTCTTCAAGCTCCTCCACTCAGCTTACTGGTACCCTCGGTCTCTGCCTCTCGCTGTCTCGGTTCCCTGCGCTCTGTCTCTCTCTGTGTCTCAGTTCCCTGCTCTCGTCTTCTGCCTCTCTCTGTTTGAGTTCCCTGCTCCCTGTCTCTCTCTGTCTCAGTTGCCTGCTCTCGGAGATGCTGAGATCCAACAGACCCCGGAGTTTGCGCCTCCCCCTTGGTGTTCATCACCCACAAACGTCCAGTCCTGCAACTCGGGGGATTTCCCGGTTGGGTCGCAGTTCCAGCGCAGTGCAGAACAAGGCTTTCACATTTGACCCAAATCCGCTCCTTGAGACGGACGGTGGTGTTCTGGGGAACCCACGGCTGTTTCCGCCGACTTCCTGGTGAGCGGGCGATTGCTGAGCGACAGACGGGCTGAATACTGAGTGTGTCCACCCGATACAGCCCGGCTCCGAGTGATGGGAGGTGGTTAGTGATTATGATTGGATGAGGATAAACAGCAGTTTCTCACATTGAAGGAAATCAACAACAACAACTTGTGTTTATATAGCGCCTGTGACGTGGTAAAACGTCCAAGGCGTGTCACAGGCGCTTATGTGACAACAATCCTGGTCAGTTTCTCGGTGACACGGGGCAGAATAACAGCATGTGCCGTGGACCTGATTCACGTTTCAAGGTGTTTCGGATCCGACTTATGTGCAGAGGCCAGATATCCACATTAATGCACCGAACCTGGTAAACAGGGCGACTGAGCTGCGGGCACAACTTGCTCCATGTGATTCATATATAGCGGCAATAACGGAGACCTGGCTCAAGGAGGGGGAGGTTGTCCACGTATTGCCTTGGCCTCAAGGTATTCACAGAAGATAGGGCTGTGGCTGGCAATATTGACCAAAGAGACTACTGCAGCATTAAAAACGGTAATAAGACGAGCAAATAGAATAGTCTCAGGATAAGGAGTCGGCCAACATAAAAGGGACCCCACAGTCAATATTAAGAATATAAGCAGTAAAACGACAATTCGAGGAAGGCTGGACCCATTTTGAACAAAAAGGCGATTATTTTGTGGATGCAGAGGGCATGCCTGAGATATTAAATCAGCACTTTACATCAATCTTCACAGAATAGTATCCTGCTAACCTTCCTATCCATCCAATGACGGCACTTCTGACGGTGTACTGAACTTGGAGTGCTGCATAGTTTTTGTGCTCAATTAACTGGAGTGAGACTTTGTCCCACGAACTTCTGACTCAGAAGCGACAGTGCTTCTGCTGAACCGCAGCTGTCAATGGCACAGGCGACTGTGAATCAATGTGTTGAATTCACCATCCAACAGCCCAGAGCGATACTGTGTCCGATCCAGAAACTGCCAACTTGCGGTAATTCATGACCAAGCGGAGCTGAGCTGAGCATTTCCTGACCTTGAGTGCTGACCCCTTTCTAGCTGTAACTGGTAATACAAAGGTCATGTTCATAATTCCATACATTTCTAAACATTACACTTTGTCACAATCCGACTAATATGTATACTCCATGTAATGCACACGTCCGTTCCAGCAGACGGTAAAAAAAACTACAATGAGACATGATTTCCTGGGTCGAAATTTTAACACATTTTATAATTTCAATAAAACATTGCTGTTAAATAAACGGAAAAATACCAGGCAATGAACTGATTCAATTAAATAGACGATTATCGCACAAGGACAACAGCAACAGCAGTTAGACCTATTTACACAGAAACTGGTTCCATTTCTTTACCTGTGATGCCAACGGCTGCAAGGAGAGGGATAAAATTCGTTCTATCTGAAAGATGACTGCGTAGCTTATATTCTGTGTGTGGGAGCGTTCTATTTGGCGCTGGCAAGCAGGCTCTTAATGACAAGTATAAATTCGGTCAAAGGAGTCCATACTTATACCAAAGGGGAACCGCCGCTGGGACCATCAGAGATATTAGTTACAGTCAGTTAAACAAACTGATTTAATCAACTGTTCTCCCCAAAGCTTTATTATGTCACATTGTGTTATGGGATGTTCCAAACAATAACCTATAATATTGGTTTAGAATTCCTTCAGAAAACATTGCTGACCCTGACGCACTGGATTTGAACCTCATAATTATATAGCCACAAAAGGAACAATTCCAACAGACTCATCCTTCTCCCTCGCCAACATCCCCCGCCCCCAACATGCCTGCTGTAGGCTGACCTTTCTAAACTCCTTCATGTCCCAGTCATCCGTCCCAGCGGTGACCCCCTGAATTGTGCCAGGGGCCAACAATCACCGCCCCTCTCTGCATCTCGTAGAAACATAGAAGCATAGGAGCAGGAGTAGGCCATTCGACCCTTCCAGGCTGCACCGCCATTCAATATGATCATGGCTGATCATGCAACTTCAGTACCCCATTCCTGCTTTCTCTCCAAAACCCTTGATCCCTTTAGCTGTAAGGGCCATATCTATATCCTTTTTGAATATATCTAACGAACTGGCCTCAACAGCTTTCTGTGGTAGAGAATTCCACAGCTTCACAATCCTCTGAGTGAAGAAGTTTCTCCTCATCTCAGTCCTAAATGACCTACCCCTTATCCTTAAACTGTGACCCCTGGTTCTGGACTTCTCCAACATTGGGAACATTCTTCCTGCATCTAACCTGTCCAGTCCCGTCAGAATTTTATATATTTCTATGAGATCCCCTCTCATTCTTCTAAATTCCAGTGAATATAAGCCTACTCAATCCAGTCTTTCTTCATATGTCAGTCCTGCCATCCCGGGAATCAGTCTGGTGAACCTTCGCTGCACTCCCTCAATGGCAAGAATGTCCTTCCTCAGATTAGGAGACCAAAACTGTACACAATATTCCAGGTGTGGCCTAACCAAGGCCCTGTACAACTGCAATAAGACCTCCCTGCTCCTATACTCAAATCCTCTCACTATGAACGCCAACATGCCATTTGCCTTCTTCACCGCCTGCTGTACCTGCATGCCAACTTTCAATAACTGATGTACCATGACACCCAGGTCTCGTTGCCCCTCCCCTTTACGTAATCTGTCACCATTCAGATAATATTCTGCCTTCCTGTTTTTGCCACCAACTTGAATAACCTCAAATGTATCGACATTACACTGCATCTGCCATGCATTTGCCCAGTCACCTAACCTGTCCAAGTCATCCTGCAGCCTCTTAGCATCCTCCTCACAGCTCACACTGCCACCCAGCTTAGTATCATCTGCAAACTTGGAGATATTACATTCAAGTCCTTTGTCTAAACCATTAATGTATATTGTAAATAGCTGGGGTCCCAGCACTGAACCTTGCAGTACCCCACTAGTCACTGCCTGCCATTCTGAAAAGGACCCATTTATTCGTACTCTTTGTGTCCTGTCTGCCAACCAGTTCTCGATCCACGTCAATTCATTACCCCAATACCATGTGCTTTAATGTTGTACACTAATCCCTTGTGTGGGACCTTGTCAAAAGCCTTTTGAAAGTCCAAATACACCACATCCACTGGTTCTCCCTGGTCCACTCGACTAGTTATATCCTCAAAAAAATTCCACAAGATTTGTCAAGCATGATTACCCTTTCATAAATCCATGCTAACTTGGACCGATCCTGTCACTGCTTTCCAAATGCGCTGCTATTACATCTTTAATAATTGATTCCAACATTTTACCCACCACCAATGTCAGGCTAACCGGTCTATAATTCCCTGGTTTCTCTCTCCCTGCTTTTTTAAAAATTGGGGTTATAATAGCTACACACCAATTCATAGGAACTGATCCACAGTCGATAGAATGTTGGAAAATGACTACCAATGCGTCCACTATTTCTAGGGCCACTTCCTTAAGTACTCTCAGATGCAGACTATCATGCCCTGGGGATTTATCAGCCTTCAATCCCATCAATTTCGCTTATACAACTTCCTGACTAATAAGGTTTTCCTTCAGTTCTTCCTTCTCGTTAGACCCTCGGTCCCCTAATATTTCCGGAAAGTTATTTGTGTTTTCCTTAGTGAAGACAGTACCAAAGTATTTGTTCAATTGGTCTGCCATTTCTTTTTTCCCCATTATAAATTCACCTGATTCTGACTGCAAGGGACCTACATTTGTCTTCACTAATCTGTTTCTCTTCACATATCTATTGAAGCTTTTGCAGTCAGTTTTTATGTTCCCTGCAAGCTTACTCTCATACTCTACTTTCCCCCTCCTAATTAAACCCTTTGTCATCCTCTGCTGAATTCTAAATTCCTCCAAGTCCTCAGTTTTGCTGCTTTTTCTGGCCAATTTATATGGTTCTTCCTTGGATTTAATAATATCCCTAATTTCCCTTGTTATCCATGGTTGAGCCAACTTCCCAGTTTTATCTTTATGCCAGACATGGATGTAAAATTGTTGAAGTTTATCCATGTGATCTTTAAGTGTCTGCCTATCCACCATCAACACTTTAAGTATCATTCACCAGTCTATCCTAGCCAATTCATGTCGCATACCATCGAAGTTATCTTTCTTTAAGTTCAGGACCCTCTGAATTAACTGTGTCACTCTCCATCTTAATGAAGAAGTCTACCATATTATGGTCACTCTTCCCCAAAGGGCCTCACACAAGACTGCTAATTAATCCTCTCTCATTACACAACACCCAGTCTAGGATGGCCAGCCAGCTCTCTAGTTGGTTCCTTAACATATTGGTCTAGAAAACCATCCCTTACACACTCCAGGAAATCCTCCACCACCGTATTGCTACCAGTTTGGTTAGCCTAATCTATATGTCGATTAAAGTCACCCATGATAATTGCTGTACCTTTATTGCATGCATCTCTAATTTCCTGTTTGATGCTGTCCCCAACCTCACTACAACTGCTTGATGGTCTGTACACAACTCCTACTAGCATTTCCTGCCCTTTGATATTCCGCAGCTCTACCCATACAGATTCCACACCATCTAAGCTAATCTCCTTCCTTACTATTGCGTTAATTTCTTCTTTAACTAACAACACTACCCTACCTCCTTTTCCTTTCTGTCTATCCTTCCTGAATGTTGAATACCCCTGGATGTTGAGTTCCCAGCCTTGGTCACCCTGGAGCCATGTCTCCCTAATCCCAATTATATCATATTTGTTAATAGCTGCCTGCGCAGTTAATTCGTCCACCTTATTACGAAGACTCCTCGCATTGAGACACAGAGCCTTCAGGCTTGTTTTTTTAACACTCTTTGTCCTTTTAGAATTATATTGTAACGTGGCCCTTTTTGATTTTTGCCTTTGATTTCTCTGCCCTCCACTTTTCCTTATCTTTTTCTACCTTTTGCTTCTGCCGCCATTTTACTTCCCTCTGTCTCCCTGCATAGATTCCCATTCCTCTACCATATTAGTTTAGTATCTCCCTCCAGAATGTCCGTACACTTGCTATCCCTAAACTTATTGTGGATGATTGCATTGACATCATGCCCTTGACGGAAACCTGCCTCATGAATGATGACACCTTGCCCTTTACTCACACCTCCACACCTGGCTTTATGTTCGAACACTTGCCCCGCCTACACTGATCAGCAAATCTAACCTTGTTCTACTCCGGACTCCTCTGCACCTTCTCCTCCTGTTCGGAGCTCATATTATTCCAACCTCCTCACCTCTCCTTTAAAATGCTCATTAATACCGTCCATTCATGCTCCATTTCAAGATTCTTACCAATATACCTTGACTTCTTTCCTCCCTCAGCCTCTGCACTAAACAAAGTCTCATTCTCAGTGATTTCAATCCCCATCTCAACTCATCATGCTCTCTCCTAATTTCACTGCCCTCCTGTCCTGCCTTAATTTCTTGCTCTATATAAAACTACTTACCCATATTCACAGCCATTAGCTCGCTCTTGCCATTGCTCTCCTCCCATTGCCTCAGTCATGGGTAAGGCATTTGTGACTAGTCCCTTGTATCTTTTACCATCAACAACTGCCTACCCCTTCTATCATCATTTCCTGCTGTGTCCGCTCCTGGTGAAATGTCCCTGCAAGTTACGAACAATGGTGCTTTCAAACGCTCAACTGTCAAACCTTTTGCCCTCCATTTGTCTTGATAGTTTTGCAGCTACGCATCTGCTCAATCAGACACTTGCCTCCACCGTTGATGCACATGCCCCCTGTAAGAGCCTTACTCTCCCACCATGGTCGTTCCTCCTGGTATGGCCCATCTCAGCTCCCTTAAGGCCAATGTTTGCAGAAATGACAGCACCATTCTCCTCCCATGCCTTGCCTCTGTTCTTAAGCTGAATGGGATTGCCCTCGGCTGGTAATCTACGCAGTGGGAGCCAGAGAATAGCCCACACCTTTCCCTCCGGGCTCTCCCAAGTATCTATCCTTGAAGGAATCATAATAATTGACAGGTTGGCGCTATTGGATTATGAGGACTGATTATGTAATTATGACTGCTCTCATTGGACAAGAGAATGTTATGAGGTTATATGAATTTTTGTTTCGGAAGTCTAAAGGGTCGAAATGATGTCAATCATGACAGAAGTTTCAGATGTCTAGAAAAGTAGAACCATAGGTCATGGCCTGCAGTTGAAAGGGGCTAATCTGAGCTTAAAACCTCTGGTCTGGATGGATTGCAGCCGCACACATTAAGTTAGGGAAGAGATGGCAAATGCAATAAGAACATAACAACATAAGAATTAGGAGCAGGAGTAGGCCATTCGGCCCCTTGAGACTGCTCCGTCATTCAATAAGATCATGGCTGATCTTCCACCTCATCTCCACTTCCCTGCACTGTCCCCATGTCCCTTGATTCCCCTAATATCCAAAATTCTATTGATCTCTGTCTTGAATATGCACAAACACTGAGCTTTCACAGCCCTCTGCGGTAGAGAATTCCAAAGGTTCACCGCTCTCTGAGTGAAGAGGTTTCTTCTCATCTCAGTCTTAAATGGCTGACCCCTTATTCTGAGACTGTGACCCCTGGTTCTGGACTCTGCAGCCAATGGAAACATCCTCCCTGCATCTACCCTATCAAGCCCTGTAAGTATTTTGTATGTTTCAATGATATTACCTCATTCTTCTAAACTTTAGAGAATATAAGCCTAGCCTACTCAATCTCATCTCATTGGACAATCCCTCCTTCCCAGGAATCAGTCTGGTGAAGCTTTGTTGCACTCCCTCAATGGCAAGTATATCCTTCCTTAGGTAAGGAGACCAGAACTGTACACAATACAAAACACAATATTACTGGTGGACAGCTGATGCGATTCCTAGATTTATAAAGGGCGACACAAGTTCAGGGAACTATAGACCAGTTAGTTTAATGTCGGTGGTAGGAAACATAATGGAACCTGTACTCAAAGATGTAATTGAAAAACAACTAGAAACCAAAAATACAATAAAGAGATGCCAGCACAAGTGTCAAAAGGAAAACGTATGCTTGAATAATTTGATTGAATTCTTTGAAGAAATAACAAAACCAGTAGGGAAGGATAATGCAGTAGATATATTTGGATTTTCAAAAGGCCTTCTATAATGCACTGCATTGTAGTCTCATGACTAAGTTCAGAGCCTGTGGAGTCAGGGGCAGGTAGCAGAATGGACAATAAGCTGGCTACAGGACAGAACACAGAGAGTCGGCATTAATGTTGGGTACTCAAACTGGCAAACGTTAGGAAGTGGTGTTCCACAGGGATCAGTGCTGGAACCAATGTTGTTCACCAATTCGATAAATGATTTGAACACGTGAATCGGAAGTACAATATCAAAATTTGCACATGACATCAAATTGTGGGGTATAGTTAATGGTGAGGTAGGCCGTAACCAGAAGAATAGGCATTTAAATACCAAATTTCTGTCAATGTAGCTAATTATGAGATGGTGCATTTTGGTAGGAAGAATAAGGAGACCATATATTACTTGGATAATCAGAATCTAAATGGGGCCGAGGAGCAGAGGGATAAAAGGGTACAGATAAAAAAAATCACTAAATGTAGCGACACAAGTTAATAAAAACATAAATTAAAAAAAGAAACACTGGTATTAATTTCAAAAAGAATAAAATTGAAAAGCTGAGAAGTTTTGTTAAGCTTGAGTATAACCTTAGGTAGGCCACAACTACAGTACTGTCCACACTTACTGTACTGTCCACACTTACTGTACTGTCCACACCTACAGTACTGTCCACACTTACTGTACTGTCCACACTTACTGTACTGTCCACACCTACACTACTGTCCACACCTACAGTACTGTCCACAGTTACAGGACTGCCAACAACTACAGAACTGTCCACATTTACAGTACTGTCCACACTTGCAGTACCGTCCAAACCTACAGTACTGTCCACAATTACAGTACTGTCCACACCTACAGTACTGTCCACACCTACAGTACTGTCCACGCTTACAGTACTGTCCACACCTACAGTACTGTCCACACCTACAGTACTGTCCACACTTACAGTACTGTCCACACCGACAGTACTGTCCACACTTACAGTACTGTCCACACCTACAGTACTGTCCACACCTACAGGTCTGTCCACACTTACAGATCTGTCCACACCTACAGTACTGTCCACACCTACAGGACTGTCCACACTGACAGTACAGTCCACACCTGCAGTACTGTCCACACTTATAGTACTGTCCACACTTACAGTACTGTTCACATCTACAGGACTGTCCACACTGACTGTACTGTCCACACTTACAGCACTGTGCACACCTAGAAGTGGGACCTGTACAAAAGGTACGGTTTGCACTTGAGCAGGACTGGAACTGATGTCCAGGGGGTAACATTTCCGAATGCAGTTTGGGAGTGTTTAAACTAATATGGCAGCGGGATGGGAACCTATGCAGCGAGACAGGGCTGCACAGATGGTAGAAAGGTAAAAAGCAATAGTGGAAGGCCGAGTAAACAAAGGCAAGAAACAAAAAAGGCCACACTACATCATAATTCTAAAAGAACAAAGGGTGTTAAAAAAACAAGCGTGAAGGCTTTGTGTCTTAATGCAAGGAGTATCCGTAAAAAAAGGTGGATGAATTAACTGTGCAAATAGATGTGAACAGATATGATGTGATTGGGATTACAGAGACATGGCTCCAGGATGATCAGGGCTGGGAACTCAACATCCAAGGGTATTCAACATTCAGGAAGGATAGAATAAAAGGAAAAGGAGGTGGGGTAGCATTGCTGGTTAAAGAGAAGATTAATGCAATAGTTAGGAAGGACATTAGCTTGGATGATGTGGAATCTACATGGGTAGAGCTGCAGAACACCAAAGGGCAAAAAACGTTAGTGGGAGTTGTGCACAGACTTCCAAACAGTAGTAGTGATGTTGGGGAGAGCATTAAACAGGAAATTAGGGGTGCATGCAATAAAGGTGCAGCAGTTATCATGGGTGATTTTAATATGCATATATATTGGGCTAACCAAACTGGAAGCAATACGGTGGAGGAGCATTTTCTGGAGTGCATAAGGGACGGTTTTCTAGACAAATATGTCGAGGAACCAACTAGGGGGGAGGCCATCTTAGACTGGGTGTTGTGTAATGAGAGAGGATTAATTAGCAATCACGTTGTGCGAGGCCCCTTGGGGAAGAGTGACCATATGATGGAATTCTACATTAGGATGGAGAATGAAACAGTTAATTCAGAGACCATGGTCCAGAACTTAAAGAAGGGTAACTTTGAAGGTATGAGGCATGAATTGGTTAGGATAGATTGGCGAATGATACTTGATGAGGGGTTGTCAGTGGATGGGCAATGGCAGACATTTAGAGACCGCATGGATGAACTTCAACAATTGTACATCCCTGTCTGGCGTAAAAATAAAAAAGGGAAGGTGGCTCAACCATGGCTATCAAGGGAAATCAGGGATAGTATTAAAGCCAAGGAAGTGGCATACAAATTGGCCAGAAATAGCAGTGAACCCGGGGACTGGGAGAAATTTAGACCTCAGCAGAGGAGGACAAAGGGTTTGATTAGGGCATAGAAAATAGAGTACGAGAGGAAGCTTGCAGGGAACATTAAGACGGACTGCAAAAGCTTCTATAGATATGTAAAGAGAAAAAGGTTAGTAAAGGCAAACGTAGATCCCCTGCAGTCAGAATCAGGGGAAGTCATAATGGGGAACAAAGAAATGGCAGACCAATTGATCAAGTACTTTGGTTCGGTATTCACTAAGGAGGACATAAACAACCTTCCGGATATAAAAGGGGTCAGAGGGTCTAGTAAGAAGGAGGAACTGAGGGAAATCCTTATTAGTCGGGAAATTGTGTTGGGGAAATTGATGGGATTGAAGGCCGATAAATCCCCAGGGCCTGATGGTCTGCATCCCAGAGTACTTAAGGAGCTGGCCTTGGATATAGCGGATACATTGACAGTCATTTTCCAACATTCCATTGACTCTGGATCAGTTCCTATGGAGTGGAGAGTAGCCAATGTAACCCCACTTTTTAAAAAAGGAGGGAGAGAGAAAACAGAGAATTATCGACCGGTCAGTCTGATGGAATTGATTATTAAGGATGTCATAGCAGTGCATTTGGAAAGAGGTGACATGATAGGTCCAAGTCAGCATGGATTTGTGAAAGGGAAATCATGCTTGACAAATCTTCTGGAATTTTTTGAGGATGATTCCAGTAGAGTGGACAAGGGAGAACCAGTTGATGTGGTGTATTTGGACTTTCAGAAGGCTTTCGACAAGGTCCCACACATGAGATTAATGTGCAAAGTTAAAGCACATGGGATTGGGGGTAGTGTGCTGACATGGATTGAGAACTGGTTGTCAGACAGGAAGCAAAGAGTAGGAGTAAATGGGTACTTTTCAGAATGGCAGGCAGTGACTAGTGGGGTACCGCAAGGTTCTGTGCTGGGGCCCCAGCTGTTTACATTGTACATTAATGATTCAGAGGAGGGGATTAAATGTAGTATCTCCAAATTTGCAGATGACACTAAGTTGGGTGGCAGTGTGAGCTGCGAGGAGGATGCTGTGAGGCTGCAGAGTACTTGGATAGGTTCGGTGAGTGGGCAAATGCATGGCAGATGAAGTATAATGTGGATAAATGTGAGGTTATCCAATTTGGTGGTAAAAACAGAGAGACAGACTATTATCTGAATGGTGAAAGATTAGGAAAAGGGGAGATGCAACGAGACCTGGGTGTCATGGTACATCAGTCATTGAAGGTTGGCATGCAGGTACAGCAGGCGGTTAAGAAAGCAAATGGCATGTTGGCCTTCATAGCGAGGGGATTTGATACAGGGGCAGGGAGGTGTTACTACAGTTGTGCAGGGCCTTGGTGAGGCCACACCTGGAGTATTGTGTACAGTTTTGGTCTCCTAACTTGAGGAAGGACATTCTTGCTATTGAGGGAGTGCAGCAAAGGTTCACCAGACTGATTCCCGGGATGGCAGGACTGACATATCAAGAAAGACTGGATCAACTGGGCTTGTATTCATTGGAGTTCAGAAGAATGAGAGGAGATCTCATAGAAACAATTAAAATTCTGACGGGTTTAGACAGGTTAGATGCGGGAAGAATGTTCCCACTGTTGGGGAAGTCCAGAAACAGGGGTCACAGTCTAAGGATAAGGGGTAAGCCATTTAGGACCGAGATGAGGAGAAACTTCTTCACCCAGAAACCTGTGGAATTCTCTACCACATGAAGTTGTTGAGGCCAATTCACTAAATATATTCAAAAAGGAGTTAGATGTCGTCCTTACTACTAGGGGGATCAAGGGGTATGGCGAGAAAGCAGGAATGGGGTACTGAAGTTGCATGTTCAGCCATGAACTAACTGAATGGCGGTGCAGGCTCGAAGGGCCGAATGGCCTACTCCTGCACCTATTTTCTATGATTCTATGTTTCTAATACTGTCCACACTTACAGTTCTGTCCACACCTACAGGACTGTCCACACTTACAGTACTGTCCACACCTAATGCACTGTACACACTTGTAGCACTGTCGACTCTTCCAATACTGTCCACACCTACAATACTGTCCACACTTAGAATACTTTCCACACCTACAGTACTGTCCACACTTAATGTGCTGTCCACACTTACAGTACCATCCAGACTTACAGTACAGTCCACATCTACGATACCTTCAACGCTGTCCACAATTACAGTACTGTCCACACCTACAGTATTGTTCACATCGATAGGACTGTCCACACTTACTGTACTGTCCACACTTGCAGCATTGTCCACACCTACATTGCTGTCCACACCTATGGTTCTGTCCACACTTACAGTAATGGCCACACTTACAGTACAGTCCATACCTACAGTACTGTCCACACTTACAGTACTGTCCACACCTAACGTACGGTCCACACTTGCAGTATTGTCCCCACTCTTACTGTACTGTCCACACTTATAATACTGTCCACACCTAATGTACTGACCACACTTACAGTACTGTCCACACCTAATGTACTGTACACACTTATAGGACTGTCCAAACTGACTGTGATGTGCACACTTGCAGTATTGTCCACACTTACAATACCGTCCACACTTACAGTACTGCCCACACCTACAGAATTGTCCACACTTACAGTACTGTCCACACCTACAGAACTGTCCACACTTACAGTACTGTGCTCACCTATAGTAGTGAACACACTTACAGTATTGCTCCCACTTACAGTATCATCCAAACTTACTGTACTGTCCACACCTAACGTACTATCCACACCGAGAGTACTGTCCACATTTACTGTTCTGTCCACAACTACAGTACTGTCCACTCAGAGAGTACTGTCCACACTTACAGTACTGTCCGCATTTACTGTTCTGTCCACAACTACAGTACTGTCCACACCTAGAGTACTGTCCACACTTACAGTACTGTCCACACAGAGAATACTGTCCACACTTACAGTACTGTCCGCATTTACTGTTCTGTCCACAACTACAGTACTGTCCACACCTAGAGTACTGTCCACACTTACAGTACTGTCCACACAGAGAATACTGTCCACACTTACACTACATTCCACACCGACAGTACTGTCCACACTTGTAGTACTGTCGACTCTTACAGGACTGTCCACACCGACAGGACCATCCACACCTACAGGACCATCCACACTTACAGTACTGTCCACACCTAACATACGGTCCACACTTGCAGTATTGTCCCCACTCTTACTGTACTGTCCACACTTACAATACTGTCCACACCTAATGTACTGATCACACTTACTGTACTATCCACACTTACAGTGCTGTCCACTCCTGCAGTATTGTCCACACTTAAAATATTGTCCACACTTACAGTACTGTCCACACCTAACGTATGGTCCACATTTACAGTACTGTCCACACTTACTGTACTGTCCACACTTACAGTACTGTCCACACTTACTGTACTGTGCACACTTACAGTACTGTCCACACTTACTGTACTGTCCACACCTAACGTATTGTCCACACTTACTGTACTGTCTACACCTAACATACTGTCCACACTTATAGTACGGTCCACACTTACAGGACTATCCACACCTACAGTACTGTCCACACTTACTGAACTGTCCACACTTACAGTACTGTCCACACTTATTGTACTGTCCACACTTACAGTACTGTCCACAACTAGAGTACTATCCACATTTAGAGTACTGTTCACACCTAATGTACTGATCACACTTACTGTACTATCCACACTTACAGTGCTGTCCACTCCTGCAGTATTGTCCACACTTAAAATATTGTCCACGCTTACTGTACTGTCTAACCTAACATACTGTCCACACTTATAGTACGGTCCACACTTACAGTACTGTCCACACTTATTGTACTGTCCACACTTACAGTACTGTCCACAACTAGAGTACTATCCACATTTAGAGTACTGTTCACACCTAGTGTACTGTGCACTCTTAAGGTCCACACTTACTGTACTGTCCACACTTACAGTACTGTCCACACCTAGAGTACTGTCCACACTTACAGTACTGTCCACACCGACAGTACTGTCCACACTTACAGAACTGTCCACACTTAATGTACTGTCCACACTTACTGAACTGTCCACACCTACAGTACTGACCACACCTACAGTACTGACCACACTTATTGTACTTTCCACACTTACAGTACTGTCCACACCTAATGTATTGTCCACACTTACAGCACTGTGCACACCTACAGTACTGTCCACACTTACAGTACTGTCCACACATACAGTACTGTCCACAACTAGAGTACTATCCACATTTAGAGTACTGTTCACACCTAGTGTACTGTGCACTCTTACAGTACTGTCCACACCTACAGTACTGACCACACTTACTGTACTGTCCACACTTTCAGCACTGTCCACACTTACAGTACTGCCCACACCTACAGTACTGACCACACTTACTGTACTGTCCACACTTACAGTACTGTCGAGACCTACAGTACTGTCCACACTTATAGTACTTTCCACAAATAAATGTTCACACTTATTGTACTGTTCACACTTGTAGCACTGTCCACACCTACATGACTGTTCACACTTACAGTACTGTCTACACCTACAGTACTGTCCACACTTACAGTAGTTTCCACAGTACTGTCCACACTTATTGTACTGTCCACACTTACAGTACTGTCCACAACTAGAGTACTATCCACATTTAGAGTACTGTTCACACCTAATGTACTGATCACACTTACTGTACTATCCACACTTACAGTGCTTTCCACTCCTGCAGTATTGTCCATGCTTAAAATATTGTCCACACTTACTGTACTGTCTACACCTAACATACTGTCCACACTTATAGTACGGTCCACACTTACAGTACTGTCCACACTTATTGTACTGTCCACACTTACAGTACTGTCCACAACTAGAGTACTATCCACATTTAGAGTACTGTTCACACCTAGTGTACTGTGCACTCTTAAGGTCCACACTTACTGTACTGTCCACACTTACAGTACTGTCCACACCTAGAGTACTGTCCACACTTACAGTACTGTCCACACCGACAGTACTGTCCACACTTATTGTACTGTCCACACTTACAGTACTGTCCACAACTAGAGTACTATCCACATTTAGAGTACTGTTCACACCTAATGTACTGATCACACTTACTGTACTATCCACACTTACAGTGCTGTCCACTCCTGCAGTATTGTCCACACTTAAAATATTGTCCACGTTTACAGTACTGTCCACACCTAACGTATGGTCCACACTTACTGTACTGCCCACACTTACAGTACTGTCCACACTTACTGTACTGTGCACACTTACAGTACTGTCCACACTTACTGTACTGTCCACACCTAACGTATTGTCCACACTTACTGTACTGTCTACACCTAACATACTGTCCACACTTATAGTACGGTCCACACTTACAGTACTGTCCACACTTATTGTACTGTCCACACTTACAGTACTGTCCACACATACAGTACTGTCCACACTTACTGAACTGTCCACACTTACAGCACTGTGCACACCTACAGTATTGTCCACACTTACAGTACTGTCCACACTTACTGAACTGTCCACACTTACAGCACTGTGCACACCTACAGTACTGTCCACACTTACAGTACTGTCCACACTTACTGTACTGTCCACACCTACAGCACTGTCCACACTTACAGTACTGCCCACACCTAATGTACTGTCCACACTTACAGCACTGTGCACACCTAGAGTACTATCCATATTTAGAGTACTGTTCACACCTAGTGTACTGTGCACTCTTACAGTACTGTCCACACCTACAGTACTGACCACACTTACTGTACTTTCCACACTCACAGTACTGTCCACACCTAATGTACTGTCCACACTTACAGCACTGTGCACACCTACAGTACTGACCACACTTGCTGTACTGTCCACACTTACATTACTGTCCACACCTAATGTACTGTCCACACTTAGTGTACTGTCTACACCTAACATACTGTCCACACTTATAGCATGGTCCACACTTACAGGACTATCCACACCTACAGTACTGTCCACACTTACAGTACTGTCCACACTTACAGTACTGTCCACACTTATTGTACTGTCCACACTTATAGTACTGTCCACAACTAGAGTACTATCCACATTTAGAGTACTGTTCACATCTAATGTACTGATCACACTTACTGTACTATCCACACTTACAGTGCTGTCCACTCCTGCAGTATTGTCCACACTTAAAATAGTGTCCACACTTACTGTACTGTCTACACCTAACATACTGTCCACACTTATAGTACGATCCACACTTACAGTACTGTCCACACTTATTGTACTGTCCACACTTACAGTACTGTCCACAACTAGAGTACTATCCACATTTAGAGTACTGTTCACACCTAGTGTACTGTGCACTCTTAAGGTCCACACTTACTGTACTGTCCACACTTACAGTACTGTCCACACCTAGAGTACTGTCCACACTTACAGTACTGTCCACACCGACAGTACTGTCCACACTTACAGTACTGTCCACACTTATTGTACTGTCCACACTTACAGTACTGTCCACAACTAGAGTACTATCCACATTTAGAGTACTGTTCACACCTAATGTACTGATCACACTTACTGTACTATCCACACTTACAGTGCTGTCCACTCCTGCAGTATTGTCCACACTTAAAATATTGTCCACGTATACAGTACTGTCCACACCTAACGTATGGTCCACACTTACTGTACTGCCCACACTTACAGTACTGTCCACACTTACTGTATTGTGCACACTTACAGTACTGTCCACACTTACTGTACTGTCCACACCTAACATATTGTCCACACTTACTGTACTGTCTACACCTAACATACTGTCCACACTTATAGTATGGTCCACACTTACAGTACTGTCCACACTTATTGTACTGTCCACACTTACAGTACTGTCCACAACTAGAGTACTATCCACATTTAGAGTACTGTTCACACCTAGTGTACTGTGCACTCTTAAGTACTGTCCACACCTACAGTACTGTCCACACTTACTGCACTGTCCACACTTACAGCACTGTCCACACTTACTGAACTGTCCACATTTACAGCACTGTGCACACCTACAATATTGTCCACACTTACAGTACTGTCCACACTTACTGAACTGTCCACACTTACAGCACTGTGCACACCTACAGTACTGTCCACACTTACAGTACTGCCACACTTACTGTACTGTCCACACCTACAGCACTGTCCACACTTACAGTACTGCCCACACCTAATGTACTGTCCACACTTACAGTACTGTCCACACTTACAGTACTGTCCACACCTAACGTACGGTCCACACTTGCAGTATTGTCCCCACTCTTACTGTACTGTCCACACTTATAATACTGTCCACACTTAATGTACTGACCACACTTACAGTACTGTCCACACCTAATGTACTGTACACACTTATAGGACTGTCCAAACTGACTGTGATGTGCACACTTGCAGTATTGTCCACACTTACAATACCGTCCACACTTACAGTACTGCCCACACCTACAGAATTGTCCACACTTACAGTACTGTCCACACCTACAGAACTGTCCACACTTACAGTACTGTGCTCACCTATAGTAGTGAACACACTTACAGTATCATCCAAACTTACTGTACTGTCCACACCTAACGTACTATCCACACCGAGAGTACTGTCCACATTTACTGTTCTGTCCACAACTACAGTACTGTCCACTCAGAGAGTACTGTCCACACTTACAGTACTGTCCGCATTTACTGTTCTGTCCACAACTACAGTACTGTCCACACCTAGAGTACTGTCCACACTTACAGTACTGTCCACACAGAGAATACTGTCCACACTTACAGTACTGTCCGCATTTACTGTTCTGTCCACAACTACAGTACTGTCCACACCTAGAGTACTGTCCACACTTACAGTACTGTCCACACAGAGAATACTGTCCACACTTACACTACATTCCACACCGACAGTACTGTCCACACTTGTAGTACTGTCGACTCTTACAGGACTGTCCACACCGACAGGACCATCCACACCTACAGGACCATTCACACTTACAGTACTGTCCACACCTAACATACGGTCCACACTTGCAGTATTGTCCCCACTCTTACTGTACTGTCCACACTTACAATACTGTCCACACCTAATGTACTGATCACACTTACTGTACTATCCACACTTACAGTGCTGTCCACTCCTGCAGTATTGTCCACACTTAAAATATTGTCCACACTTACAGTACTGTCCACACCTAACGTATGGTCCACATTTACAGTACTGTCCACACTTACTGTACTGTCCACACTTACAGTACTGTCCACACTTACTGTACTGTGCACACTTACAGTACTGTCCACACTTACTGTACTGTCCACACCTAACGTATTGTCCACACTTACTGTACTGTCTACACCTAACATACTGTCCACACTTATAGTACGGTCCACACTTACAGGACTATCCACACCTACAGTACTGTCCACACTTACTGAACTGTCCACACTTACAGTACTGTCCACACTTATTGTACTGTCCACACTTACAGTACTGTCCACAACTAGAGTACTATCCACATTTAGAGTACTGTTCACACCTAATGTACTGATCACACTTACTGTACTATCCACACTTACAGTGCTGTCCACTCCTGCAGTATTGTCCACACTTAAAATATTGTCCACACTTACTGTACTGTCTAACCTAACATACTGTCCACACTTATAGTACGGTCCACACTTACAGTACTGTCCACACTTATTGTACTGTCCACACTTACAGTACTGTCCACAACTAGAGTACTATCCACATTTAGAGTACTGTTCACACCTAGTGTACTGTGCACTCTTAAGGTCCACACTTACTGTACTGTCCACACTTACAGTACTGTCCACACCTAGAGTACTGTCCACACTTACAGTACTGTCCACACCGACAGTACTGTCCACATTTACAGTACTGTCCACACTTAATGTACGGTCCACACTTACTGAACTGTCCACACTTACAGCACCTTGCACACCTACAGTACTGTCCACACTTACAATACCGTCCACACTTACAGTACTGTCCACACTTACTGTACTGTCCACACTTACAGTACTGTCCACACCTAATGTACTGTCCACAGTTATAGTACTGTCCACACCTACAGTGCTGTCCACACCTGCAGTACTGTCCACACTTACAGCACTGTCCACACCTACAGTACTGTCCACACTTCGTGTACTGTCCACACTTACAGTACTGTCCACACCTACAGTACTGACCACACTTACTGTACTTTCCACACTTACAGAACTGTCCACACCTACAGTACTGACCACACTTACTGTACTTTCCACACTTAAAGTACTGTCCACACCTACAGTACTGACCACACTTATTGTACTTTCCACACTTACAGTACTGTCCACACCTAATGTATTGTCCACACTTACAGCACTGTGCACACCTACAGTACTGTCCACACTTACAGTACTGTCCACACATACAGTACTGTCCACAACTAGAATACTATCCACATTTAGAGTACTGTTCACACCTAGTGTACTGTGCACTCTTACAGTACTGTCCACACCTACAGTACTGACCACACTTACTGTACTGTCCACACTTTCAGCACTGTCCACACTTACAGTACTGCCCACACCTACAGTACTGACCACACTTACTGTACTGTCCACACTTACAGTACTGTCGAGACCTACAGTACTGTCCACACTTATAGTACTTTCCACAAATAAATGTTCACACTTATTGTACTGTTCACACTTGTAGCACTGTCCACACCTACATGACTGTTCACACTTACAGTACTGTCTACACCTACAGTACTGTCCACACTTACAGTACTGTCCACACTTATTGTACTGTCCACACTTACAGTACTGTCCACAACTAGAGTACTATCCACATTTAGAGTACTGTCCACACTTATCGGACTGTCCATACTGACTGTGATGTGCACACTTACAGTACTGTCCACACTTACTGTACTGTCCACACTTATTGTACTGTCCACACTTACAGTACTGTCCACACCTACAGTACTGTCCACACTTACTGTACTGTTCACACTTACTGTACTGTCCACACTTACTGTACTGTCCACACTTACAGTACTGTCGAGACCTACAGTACTGTCCACACTTATAGTACTTTCCACAAATAAATGTTCACACTTATTGTACTGTTCACACTTGTAGCACTGTCCACACCTACATGACTGTTCACACTTACAGTACTGTCTACACCTACAGTACTGTCCACACTTACTGTACTGTCCACACCTAACGTATTGTCCACACTTACTGTACTGTCTACACCTAACATACTGTCCACACTTATAGCACGGTCCACACTTGCAGGACTATCCACACCTACAGTACTGTCCACACTTACAGTACTGTCCACACTTACTGTACTGTCCACACTTACAGTACTGTCCACAACTAGAGTACTATCCACATTTAGAGTACTGTTCACACCTAATGTACTGATCACACTTACTGTACTATCCACACTTACAGTGCTGTCCACTCCTGCAGTATTGTCCACACTTAAAATATTGTCCACGTATACAGTACTGTCCACACCTAACGTATGGTCCACACTTACTGTACTGCCCACACTTACAGTACTGTCCACACTTACTGTACTGTGCACACTTACAGTACTGTCCACACTTACTGTACTGTCCACACCTAACATATTGTCCACACTTACTGTACTGTCTACACCTAACATACTGTCCACACTTATAGTACGGTCCACACTTACAGTACTGTCCACACTTATTGTACTGTCCACACTTACAGTACTGTCCACAACTAGAGTACTATCCACATTTAGAGTACTGTTCACACCTAGTGTACTGTGCACTCTTAAGTACTGTCCACACTTACTGCACTGTCCACACTTACAGCACTGTCCACACCTACAGTACTGTCCACACTTACAGTACTGTCCACACCTACAGTACTGTCCACACTTAATGTACTGTCCACACTTACAGTACTGTCCACACTTACTGAACTGTCCACACTTACAGCACTGTGCACACCTACAATATTGTCCACACTTACAGTACTGTCCACACTTACTGAACTGTCCACACTTACAGCACTGTGCACACCTGCAGTACTGTCCACACTTACAGTACTGCCACACTTACTGTACTGTCCACACCTACAGCACTGTCCACACTTACAGTACTGCCCACACCTAATGTACTGTCCACACTTACAGTACTGTCCACACTTACAGTACTGTCCACACCTAACGTACGGTCCACACTTGCAGTATTGTCCCCACTCTTACTGTACTGTCCACACTTATAATACTGTCCACACCTAATGTACTGACCACACTTACAGTACTGTCCACACCTAATGTACTGTACACACTTATAGGACTGTCCAAACTGACTGTGATGTGCACACTTGCAGTATTGTCCACACTTACAATACCGTCCACACTTACAGTACTGCCCACACCTACAGAATTGTCCACACTTACAGTACTGTCCACACCTACAGAACTGTCCACACTTACAGTACTGTGCTCACCTACAGTAGTGAACACACTTACAGTATTGCTTCCACTTACAGTACCATCCACACTTACTGTACTGTCCACACCTAACGTACTATCCACACCGAGAGTACTGTCCACATTTACTGTTCTGTCCACAACTACAGTACTGTCCACTCAGAGAGTACTGTCCACACTTACAGTACTGTCCGCATTTACTGTTCTGTCCACAACTACAGTACTGTCCACACCTAGAGTACTGTCCACACTTACAGTACTGTCCACACAGAGAATACTGTCCACACTTACAGTACTGTCCGCATTTACTGTTCTGTCCACAACTACAGTACTGTCCACACCTAGAGTACTGTCCACACTTACAGTACTGTCCACACAGAGAATACTGTCCACACTTACACTACATTCCACACCGACAGTACTGTCCACACTTGTAGTACTGTCGACTCTTACAGGACTGTCCACACCGACAGGACCATCCACACCTACAGGACCATCCACACTTACAGTACTGTCCACACCTAACATACGGTCCACACTTGCAGTATTGTCCCCACTCTTACTGTACTGTCCACACTTACAATACTGTCCACACCTAATGTACTGATCACACTTACTGTACTATCCACACTTACAGTGCTGTCCACTCCTGCAGTATTGTCCACACTTAAAATATTGTCCACACTTACAGTACTGTCCACACCTAACGTATGGTCCACATTTACAGTACTGTCCACACTTACTGTACTGTCCACACTTACAGTACTGTCCACACTTACTGTACTGTGCACACTTACAGTACTGTCCACACTTACTGTACTGTCCACACCTAACGTATTGTCCACACTTACTGTACTGTCTACACCTAACATACTGTCCACACTTATAGTACGGTCCACACTTACAGGACTATCCACACCTACAGTACTGTCCACACTTACTGAACTGTCCACACTTACAGTACTGTCCACACTTATTGTACTGTCCACACTTACAGTACTGTCCACAACTAGAGTACTATCCACATTTAGAGTACTGTTCACACCTAATGTACTGATCACACTTACTGTACTATCCACACTTACAGTGCTGTCCACTCCTGCAGTATTGTCCACACTTAAAATATTGTCCACACTTACTGTACTGTCTAACCTAACATACTGTCCACACTTATAGTACGGTCCACACTTACAGTACTGTCCACACTTATTGTACTGTCCACACTTACAGTACTGTCCACAACTAGAGTACTATCCACATTTAGAGTACTGTTCACACCTAGTGTACTGTGCACTCTTAAGGTCCACACTTACTGTACTGTCCACACTTACAGTACTGTCCACACCTAGAGTACTGTCCACACTTACAGTACTGTCCACACCGACAGTACTGTCCACATTTACAGTACTGTCCACACTTAATGTACTGTCCACACTTACTGAACTGTCCACACTTACAGCACCTTGCACACCTACAGTACTGTCCACACTTACAATACCATCCACACTTACAGTACTGTCCACACCTACAGTACTGTCTACACTTACAATACCGCCCACACTTACAGTACTGTCCACACTTACTGTACTGTCCACACTTACAGTACTGTCCACACCTAATGTACTGTCCACAGTTATAGTACTGTCCACACCTACAGTGCTGTCCACACCTGCAGTACTGTCCACACTTACAGCACTGTCCACACCTACAGTACTGTCCACACTTCGTGTACTGTCCACACTTACAGTACTGTCCACACCTACAGTACTGACCACACTTACTGTACTTTCCACACTTACAGTACTGTCCACACCTACAGTACTGACCACACTTATTGTACTTTCCACACTTACAGTACTGTCCACACCTAATGTATTGTCCACACTTACAGCACTGTGCACACCTACAGTACTGTCCACACTTACAGTACTGTCCACACATACAGTACTGTCCACAACTAGAATACTATCCACATTTAGAGTACTGTTCACACCTAGTGTACTGTGCACTCTTACAGTACTGTCCACACTTACAGTACTGACCACACTTACTGTACTGTCCACACTTTCAGCACTGTCCACACTTACAGTACTGCCCACACCTACAGTACTGACCACACTTACTGTACTGTCCACACTTACAGTACTGTCGAGACCTACAGTAATGTCCACACTTATAGTACTTTCCACAAATAAATGTTCACACTTATTGTACTGTTCACACTTGTAGCACTGTCCACACCTACATGACTGTTCACACTTACAGTACTGTCCACACTTACAGTACTGTCCACACTTATTGTACTGTCCACACTTACAGTACTGTCCACAACTAGAGTACTATCCACATTTAGAGTACTGTCCACACTTATCGGACTGTCCATACTGACTGTGATGTGCACACTTACAGTACTGTCCACACTTACTGTACTGTCCACACTTATTGTACTGTCCACACTTACAGTACTGTCCACACTTACTGTACTGTTCACACTTACTGTACTGTCCACACTTACAGTACTGTCGAGACCTACAGTACTGTCCACACTTATAGTACTTTCCACAAATAAATGTTCACACTTATTGTACTGTTCACATTTGTAGCACTGTCCACACCTACATGACTGTTCACACTTACAGTACTGTCTACACCTACAGTACTGTCCACACTTACTGTACTGTCCACACCTAACGTATTGTCCACACTTACTGTACTGTCTACACCTAACCTACTGGCCACACTTATAGCACGGTCCACACTTGCAGGACTATCCACACCTACAGTACTGTCCACACTTACAGTACTGTCCACACTTATTGTACTGTCCACACTTACAGTACTGTCCACAACTAGAGTACTATCCACATTTAGAGTACTGTTCACACCTAATGTACTGATCACACTTACTGTACTATCCACACTTACAGTGATGTCCACTCCTGCAGTATTGTCCACACTTAAAATAGTGTCCACACTTACTGTACTGTCTACACCTAACATACTGTCCACACTTATAGTACAGTCCACACTTACAGTACTGTCCACACTTATTGTACTGTTCACACTTACAGTACTGTCCACAACTAGAGTACTATCCACATTTAGAGTACTGTTCACACCTAGTGTACTGTGCACTCTTAAGGTCCACACTTACTGTACTGTCCACACTTACAGTACTGTCCACACCTAGAGTACTGTCCACACTTACAGTACTGTCCACACCGACAGTACTGTCCACACTTACAGTACTGTCCACAACTAGAGTACTATCCACATTTAGAGTACTGTTCACACCTAATGTACTGATCACACTTACTGTACTATCCACACTTACAGTGCTGTCCACTCCTACAGTATTGTCCACACTTAAAATATTGTCCACGTTTACAGTACTGTCCACACCTAACGTATGGTCCACACTTACTGTACTGCCCACACTTACAGTACTGTCCACACTTACTGTACTGTGCACACTTACAGTACTGTCCATACTTACTGTACTGTCCACACCTAACGTATTGTCCACACTTACTGTACTGTCTACACCTAACATACTGTCCACACTTATAGTACGGTCCACACTTACAGTACTGTCCACACTTATTGTTACTGTCTACACTTACAGTACTGTCCACAACTAGAGTACTATCCACATTTAGAGTACTGTCCACACCTAGTGTACTGTGCACTCTTAAGTACTGTCCACACCTACAGTACTGTCCACACTTACAGCACTGTCCACACCTACAGTACTGTCCACACTTACAGTACTGTCCACACCGACAGTACTGTCCACATTTACAGTACTGTCCACACTTAATGTACTGTCCACACTTACTGAACTGTCCACACTTACAGCACCTTGCACACCTACAGTACTGTCCACACTTACAATACCATCCACACTTACAGTACTGTCCACACCTACAGTACTGTCTACACTTACAATACCGCCCACACTTACAGTACTGTCCACACTTACTGTACTGTCCACACTTACAGTACTGTCCACACCTAATGTACTGTCCACAGTTATAGTACTGTCCACACCTACAGTGCTGTCCACACCTGCAGTACTGTCCACACTTACAGCACTGTCCACACCTACAGTACTGTCCACACTTCGTGTACTGTCCACACTTACAGTACTGTCCACACCTACAGTACTGACCACACTTACTGTACTTTCCACACTTACAGTACTGTCCACACCTACAGTACTGACCACACTTATTGTACTTTCCACACTTACAGTACTGTCCACACCTAATGTATTGTCCACACTTACAGCACTGTGCACACCTACAGTACTGTCCACACTTACAGTACTGTCCACACATACAGTACTGTCCACAACTAGAATACTATCCACATTTAGAGTACTGTTCACACCTAGTGTACTGTGCACTCTTACAGTACTGTCCACACCTAATGTATTGTCCACACTTACAGCACTGTGCACACCTACAGTACTGTCCACACTTACAGTACTGCCCACACCTACAGTACTGACCACACTTACTGTACTGTCCACACTTACAGTACTGTCGAGACCTACAGTAATGTCCACACTTATAGTACTTTCCACAAATAAATGTTCACACTTATTGTACTGTTCACACTTGTAGCACTGTCCACACCTACATGACTGTTCACACTTACAGTACTGTCTACACCTACAGTACTGTCCACACTTACAGTACTGTCCACACTTATTGTACTGTCCACACTTACAGTACTGTCCACAACTAGAGTACTATCCACATTTAGAGTACTGTCCACACTTATCGGACTGTCCATACTGACTGTGATGTGCACACTTACAGTACTGTCCACACTTACTGTACTGTCCACACTTATTGTACTGTCCACACTTACAGTACTGTCCACACTTACTGTACTGTTCACACTTACTGTACTGTCCACACTTACAGTACTGTCGAGACCTACAGTACTGTCCACACTTATAGTACTTTCCACAAATAAATGTTCACACTTATTGTACTGTTCACATTTGTAGCACTGTCCACACCTACATGACTGTTCACACTTACAGTACTGTCTACACCTACAGTACTGTCCACACTTACTGTACTGTCCACACCTAACGTATTGTCCACACTTACTGTACTGTCTACACCTAACATACTGGCCACACTTATAGCACGGTCCACACTTACAGTACTGTCTACACCTACAGTACTGTCCACACTTACTGTACTGTCCACACCTAACGTATTGTCCACACTTACTGTACTGTCTACACCTAACCTACTGGCCACACTTATAGCACGGTCCACACTTGCAGGACTATCCACACCTACAGTACTGTCCACACTTACAGTACTGTCCACACTTATTGTACTGTCCACACTTACAGTACTGTCCACAACTAGAGTACTATCCACATTTAGAGTACTGTTCACACCTAATGTACTGATCACACTTACTGTACTATCCACACTTACAGTGATGTCCACTCCTGCAGTATTGTCCACACTTAAAATAGTGTCCACACTTACTGTACTGTCTACACCTAACATACTGTCCACACTTATAGTACAGTCCACACTTACAGTACTGTCCACACTTATTGTACTGTTCACACTTACAGTACTGTCCACAACTAGAGTACTATCCACATTTAGAGTACTGTTCACACCTAGTGTACTGTGCACTCTTAAGGTCCACACTTACTGTACTGTCCACACTTACAGTACTGTCCACACCTAGAGTACTGTCCACACTTACAGTACTGTCCACACCGACAGTACTGTCCACACTTACAGTACTGTCCACAACTAGAGTACTATCCACATTTAGAGTACTGTTCACACCTAATGTACTGATCACACTTACTGTACTATCCACACTTACAGTGCTGTCCACTCCTACAGTATTGTCCACACTTAAAATATTGTCCACGTTTACAGTACTGTCCACACCTAACGTATGGTCCACACTTACTGTACTGCCCACACTTACAGTACTGTCCACACTTACTGTACTGTGCACACTTACAGTACTGTCCATACTTACTGTACTGTCCACACCTAACGTATTGTCCACACTTACTGTACTGTCTACACCTAACATACTGTCCACACTTATAGTACGGTCCACACTTACAGTACTGTCCACACTTATTGTTACTGTCTACACTTACAGTACTGTCCACAACTAGAGTACTATCCACATTTAGAGTACTGTCCACACCTAGTGTACTGTGCACTCTTAAGTACTGTCCACACCTACAGTACTGTCCACACTTACAGCACTGTCCACACCTACAGTACTGTCCACACTTACAGTACTGTCCACACCTACAGTACTGTCCACACTTATTGTACTGTCCACACTTACAGTACTGTCCACACTTACTGAACTGTCCACACTTACAGCACTGTGCACACCTACAGTATTGTCCACACTTACAGTACTGTCCACACTTACTGAACTGTCCACACTTACAGCACTGTGCACACCTACAGTACTGTCCACACTTACAGTACTGTCCACACTTACTGTACTGTCCACACCTACAGCACTGTCCACACTTACAGTACTGCCCACACCTAATGTACTGTCCACACTTACAGCACTGTGCACACCTAGAGTACTATCCATATTTAGAGTACTGTTCACACCTAGTGTACTGCGCACTCTTACAGTACTGTCCACACCTACAGTACTGACCACACTTACTGTACTTTCCACACTTACAGTACTGTCCACACCTAATCTACTGTCCACACTTACAGCACTGTGCACACCTACAGTACTGACCACATTTACTGTACTGTCCACACTTACATTACTGTCCACACCTAATGTACTGTCCACACTTAGTGTACTGTCCACACTTACAGCACTGTGCACACCTACAGTACTGACCACACTTACTGTACTGTCCACTCTTACAGTACTGTCCACACCTACAGTACTGACCACACTTACAGCACTGTGCACACCTACAGTACTGTCCACACTTACAGTACTGTCCACACATACAGTACTGTCCACAAATAGAGTACGATCCACATTTAGAGTACTGTTCACACCTAGTGTACTGTGCACTCTTACTGTACTGTCCACAACTACAGTACTGTCCACACTTACAGTAATGTCCACACATACAGTACTGTCCACAACTGAAGTAATATCCACATTTAAAGTACTGTTCACACCTAGTGTACTGTGCACATTTACAGTACTGTCCACATCTACAGTACTGACCACATTTACAGTACCATCCACAACTACAGTACTGCTACGCCTACAGTACTGTCCACACTTACAGTATTGTCCACACTTACAGTAACATGCACAACTAGAGTACGATCCACATTTACAGTACTGTTCACACCTAGTGTACTGTCCAACTTACAGTACTGTCCACACTTATAGGACTGTCCACACTGACTGTGATGTGCACACTTGCAGTATTGTCCACACTTACAATACCGTCCACACTTACACTACTGTACACACTTATCAGACTGTCCACACTGACTGTGATGTGTGCACTTACAGAACTGTCCACACTTACAATACCGTCCACACTTACAGTACTGTCCACACCTACAGAACTGTCCACACTTACAGTACTGTCCACACCTACAGAACTGTCCACACCTACAGTACTATGCTCACCTACAGTAGTGAACACACTTACAGTATTGCTCCCACTTACAGTACCATCCACACTTACTGTACTGTCCACACCTAACGTACTATCCACACCGAGAGTACTGTCCACACTAACAGTGCTGTCCACACTTACAGTACTGTCCACAACTAGAGTACTGACCACATTTAAAGTACTGTTCACAGCGAGTGTATTGTCCACACTTACAGTACTGTCCACACTTACAGTGCTGTCCACACTTACAGTACTGTCCACACTTACTGTTCTGTCCACAACTAAAGTACTGTCCACACCTAGAGTACTCTCCACACCAACAGTAATGTCCACACTTACAATACTGTCCACACCTAGATTACTGGCCACACCGACAGGACTGTCCACACTTACAGTAATGTGACACAGAGAGTACTGTCCACACTTACACTACATTCCAAACCTACAGTAATGTCCAAAACTAGAGTACTGTCCACAATTACAGTTCTGTCCACACCTAACGTTCTGTCCACACTTATTGTACTGTCCACACTTGCAGTACTGTCCACACCAACAGTATTGTCCACACCTACTGAACTGTCCACACTTACAGCACTGTGCACACCTACAGTATTGTCCACACTTACAGTACTGTCCACACTTACTGAACTGTCCACACTTACAGCACTGTGCACACCTACAGTACTGTCCACACTTACAGTACTGTCCACACTTACTGTACTGTCCACACCTACAGCACTGTCCACACTTACAGTACTGCCCACACCTAATGTACTGTCCACACTTACAGCACTGAGCACACCTAGAATACTATCCATATTTAGAGTACTGTTCACACCTAGTGTACTGTGCACTCTTACAGTACTGTCCACACCTACAGTACTGACCACACTTACTGTACTTTCCACACTTACAGTACTGTCCACACCTAATGTACTGTCCACACTTACAGCACTGTGCACACCTACAGTACTGACCACATTTACTGTACTGTCCACACTTACATTACTGTCCACACCTAATGTACTGTCCACACTTAGTGTACTGTCCACACTTACAGCACTGTGCACACCTACAGTACTGACCACACTTACTGTACTGTCCACTCTTACAGTACTGTCCACACCTACAGTACTGACCACACTTACAGCACTGTGCACACCTACAGTACTGTCCACACTTACAGTACTGTCCACACATACAGTACTGTCCACAAATAGAGTACGATCCACATTTAGAGTACTGTTCACACCTAGTGTACTGTGCACTCTTACTGTACTGTCCACAACTACAGTACTGTCCACACTTACAGTAATGTCCACACATACAGTACTGTCCACAACTGAAGTAATATCCACATTTAAAGTACTGTTCACACCTAGTGTACTGTGCACATTTACAGTACTGTCCACATCTACAGTACTGACCACATTTACAGTACCATCCACAACTACAGTACTGCTACGCCTACAGTACTGTCCACACTTACAGTATTGTCCACACTTACAGTAACATGCACAACTAGAGTACAATCCACATTTACAGTACTGTTCACACCTAGTGTACTGACCAACTTACACTACTGTCCACACTTATAGGACTGTCCACACTGACTGTGATGTGCACACTTGCAGTATTGTCCACACTTACAATACCGTCCACACTTACACTACTGTACACACTTATCAGACTGTCCACACTGACTGTGATGTGTGCACTTACAGAACTGTCCACACTTACAATACCGTCCACACTTACAGTACTGTCCACACCTACAGAACTGTCCACACTTACAGTACTGTCCACACCTACAGAACTGTCCACACCTACAGTACTATGCTCACCTACAGTAGTGAACACACTTACAGTATTGCTCCCACTTACAGTACCATCCACACTTACTGTACTGTCCACACCTAACGTACTATCCACACCGAGAGTACTGTCCACACTAACAGTGCTGTCCACACTTACAGTACTGTCCACAACTAGAGTACTGACCACATTTAAAGTACTGTTCACAGCGAGTGTATTGTCCACACTTACAGTACTGTCCACACTTACAGTGCTGTCCACACTTACAGTACTGTCCACACTTACTGTTCTGTCCACAACTAAAGTACTGTCCACACCTAGAGTACTCTCCACACCAACAGTAATGTCCACACTTACAATACTGTCCACACCTAGATTACTGGCCACACCGACAGGACTGGCCACACTTACAGTAATGTGACACAGAGAGTACTGTCCACACTTACACTACATTCCAAACCTACAGTAATGTCCAAAACTAGAGTACTGTCCACAATTACAGTTCTGTCCACACCTAACGTTCTGTCCACACTTATTGTACTGTCCACACTTGCAGTACTGTCCACACCAACAGTATTGTCCACACCTACAGTACTGTCCATGCTATCCACACTTACAGTGCTGTCCACACTTACAGTACTGACCACACTTACAATACTGTCCACACTTACAGGACTGTCCACACTTACAATACTGTCCACACTTACAGTACTGACCACACTTACAATACTGTCCACACTTACAGGACTGTCCACATTTACTGCTCTGTCCACAACTACAATACTGTCCACACCTAGAGTACTGTCCACACTTATCGGACTGTCCACACTGACTGTGATGTGCACACTTACAGTACTGTCCACACTTACAATACCGTCCACACTTACTGTACTGTCCACACCTACAGTACTGTCCACACTTACTGTACTGTCCACACTTATTGTACTGTCCACACTTACAGTACTGTCCACAACTAGAGTACTATCCACATTTAGAGTACTGTTCACACCTAGTGTACTGTGCACTCTTAAGTACTGTCCACACCTACAGTACTGTCCACGCTTACTGCACTGTCCACACTTACAGCACTGTCCACACCTACAGTACTGTCCACACTTACAGTACTGTCCACACCTACAGTACTGTCCACACTTATTGTACTGTCCACACTTACAGTACTGTCCACACCTACAGTACTGTCCACACTTACTGTACTGTTCACACTTACTGTACTGTCCACACTTACTGTACTGTCCACACTTACAGTACTGTCGAGACCTACAGTACTGTCCACACTTATAGTACTTTCCACAAATAAATGTTCACACTTATTGTACTGTTCACACTTATAACACTGTCCACACCTACATGACTGTTCACACTTACAGTACTGTCTACACCTACAGTACTGTCCACACTTACTGTACTGTCCACACCTAACGTATTGTCCACACTTACTGTACTGTCTACACCTAACATACTGTCCACACTTATAGCACGGTCCACACTTACAGGACTATCCACACCTACAGTACTGTCCACACTTACAGTACTGTCCACACTTACAGTGCTGTCCACACTTATTGTACTGTCCACACTTACAGTACTGTCCACAACTAGAGTACTATCCACATTTAGAGTACTGTTCACACCTAATGTACTGATCACACTTACTGCACTATCCACACTTACAGTGCTGTCCACTCCCGCAGTATTGTCCACACTTAAAATAGTGTCCACACTTACTGTACTGTCTACACCTAACATACTGTCCACACTTATAGTACGGTCCACACTTACAGTACTGTCCACACTTATTGTACTGTCCACAATTACAGTACTGTCCACAACTAGAGTACTATCCACATTTAGAGTACTGTTCACACCTAGTGTACTGTGCACTCTTAAGGTCCACACTTACTGTACTGTCCACACTTACAGTACTGTCCACACCTAGAGTACTGTCCACACTTACAGTACTGTCCACACCGACAGTTCTGTCCACACTTACAGTACTGTCCACACTTATTGTACTGTCCACACTTACAGTACTGTCCACAACTAGAGTACTATCCACATTTAGAGTACTGTTCACGCCGAATGTACTGATCACACTTACTGTACTATCCACACTTACAGTGCTGTCCACTCCTGCAGTATTGTCCACACTTAAAATATTGTCCACGTTTACAGTACTGTCCACACCTAACGTATGGTCCACACTTACTGTACTGCCCACACTTACAGTACTGTCCACACTTACTGTACTGTGCACACTTACAGTACTGTCCACACTTACTGTACTGTCCACACCTAACGTATTGTCCACACTTACTGTACTGTCTACACCAAACATACTGTCCACACTTATAGTACGGTCCACACTTACAGTACTGTCCACACTTATTGTACTGTCCACACTTACAGTACTGTCCACAACTAGAGTACTATCCACATTTAGAGTACTGTTCACACCTAGTGTACTGTGCACTCTTAAGTACTGTCCACACCTACAGTACTGTCCACACTTACTGCACTGTCCACACCTACAGTACTGTCCACACTTACAGTACTGTCCACACCTATAGTACTGTCCACACCTACAGTACTGTCCACACTTACTGAACTGTCCACACTTACAGCACTGTGCACACCTACAGTATTGTCCACACTTACAGTACTGTCCACACTTACTGAACTGTCCACACTTACAGCACTGTGCACACCTACAGTACTGTCCACACTTACAGTACTGTCCACACTTACTGTACTGTCCACACATAGAGTACTGTCCACAAATAGAGTACGATCCACATTTAGAGTACTGTTCACACCTAGTATACTGTGCACTCTTACTGTACTGTCCACAACTACAGTACTGTCCACACTTACAGTAATGTCCACACATACAGTACTGTCCACAACTGAAGTAATATCCACATTTAAAGTACTGTTCACACCTAGTGTACTGTGCACATTTACAGTACTGTCCACACTTACAGTATTGTCCACACTTACAGTAACATGCACAACTAGAGTACGATCCACATTTACAGTACTGTTCACACCTAGTGTACTGTCCAACTTACAGTACTGTCCACATTTATAGGACTGTCCACACTGACTGTGATGTGCACACTTGCAGTATTGTCCACACTTACAATACCGTCCACATTTACACTACTGTACACATTTATCAGACTGTCCACACTGACTGTGATGTGTGCACTTACAGAACTGTCCACACTTACAATACCGTCCACACTTACAGTACTGTCCACACCTACAGAACTGTCCACACTTACAGTACTGTCCACACCTACAGAACTGTCCACACCTACAGTACTATGCTCACCTACAGTAGTGAACACACTTACAGTATTGCTCCCACTTACAGTACCATCCACACTTACTGTACTGTCCACACCTAACGTACTATCCACACCGAGAGTACTGTCCACACTAACAGTGCTGTCCACACTTACAGTACTGTCCACAACTAGAGTACTGACCACATTTAAAGTACTGTTCACAGCGAGTGTATTGTCCACACTTACAGTACTGTCCACACTTACAGTGCTGTCCACACTTACAGTACTGTCCACAACTAAAGTACTGTCCACATTTAGAGTACTGTTCACACCTAGTGTACTGTGCACTCTTAAGGTCCACACTTACTGTACTGTCCACACTTACAGTACTGTCCACACCTAGAGTACTGTCCACACTTACAGTACTGTCCACACCGACAGTTCTGTCCACACTTACAGTACTGTCCACACTTATTGTACTGTCCACACTTACAGTACTGTCCACAACTAGAGTACTATCCACATTTAGAGTACTGTTCACGCCGAATGTACTGATCACACTTACTGTACTATCCACACTTACAGTGCTGTCCACTCCTGCAGTATTGTCCACACTTAAAATATTGTCCACGTTTACAGTACTGTCCACACCTAACGTATGGTCCACACTTACTGTACTGCCCACACTTACAGTACTGTCCACACTTACTGTACTGTGCACACTTACAGTACTGTCCACACTTACTGTACTGTCCACACCTAACGTATTGTCCACACTTACTGTACTGTCTACACCTAACATACTGTCCACACTTATAGTACGGTCCACACTTACAGGACTATCCACACCTACAGTATTGTCCACACTTACTGAACTGTCCACACTTACAGTACTGTCCACACTTATTGTACTGTCCACACTTGCAGTACTGTCCACACCAACAGTATTGTCCACACCTACAGTACTGTCCATGCTATCCACACTTACAGTGCTGTCTACACTTACAGTACTGACCACACTTACAATACTGTCCACACTTACAGGACTGTCCACACTTACAATACTGTCCACACTTACAGTACTGACCACACTTACAATACTGTCCACACTTACAGGACTGTCCACATTTACTGCTCTGTCCACAACTACAATACTGTCCACACCTAGAGTACTGTCCACACTTATCGGACTGTCCACACTGACTGTGATGTGCACACTTACAGTACTGTCCACACTTACAATACCGTCCACACTTACTGTACTGTCCACACCTACAGTACTGTCCACACTTACTGTACTGTCCACACTTATTGTACTGTCCACACTTACAGTACTGTCCACAACTAGAGTACTATCCACATTTAGAGTACTGTTCACACCTAGTGTACTGTGCACTCTTAAGTACTGTCCACAACTACAGTACTGTCCACACTTACTGCACTGTCCACACTTACAGCACTGTCCACACCTACAGTACTGTCCACACTTACAGTACTGTCCACACCTACAGTACTGTCCACACTTATTGTACTGTCCACACTTACAGTACTGTCCACACCTACAGTACTGTCCACACTTACTGTACTGTTCACACTTACTGTACTGTCCACACTTACTGTACTGTCCACACTTACAGTACTGTCGAGACCTACAGTACTGTCCACACTTATAGTACTTTCCACAAATAAATGTTCACACTTATTGTACTGTTCACACTTGTAGCACTGTCCACACCTACATGACTGTTCACACTTACAGTACTGTCTACACCTACAGTACTGTCCACACTTACTGTACTGTCCACACCTAACGTATTGTCCACACTTACTGTACTGTCTACACCTAACATACTGTCCACACTTATAGCACGGTCCACAATTACAGGACTGTCCACACTTACAGTACTGTCCACACTTACAGTACTGTCCACACTTATTGTACTGTCCACACTTACAGTACTGTCCACAACTAGAGTACTATCCACATTTAGAGTACTGTTCACACCTAATGTACTGATCACACTTACTGTACTATCCACACTTACAGTGCTGTCCACTCCCGCAGTATTGTCCACACTTAAAATAGTGTCCACACTTACTGTACTGTCTACACCTAACATACTGTCCACACTTATAGTACGGTCCACACTTACAGTACTGTCCACACTTATTGTACTGTCCACACTTACAGTACTGTCCACAACTAGAGTACTATCCACATTTAGAGTACTGTTCACACCTCGTGTACTGTGCACTCTTAAGGTCCACACTTACTGTACTGTCCACACTTACAGTACTGTCCACACCTAGAGTACTGTCCACACTTACAGTACTGTCCACACCGACAGTTCTGTCCACACTTACAGTACTGTCCACACTTACAGTACTGTCCACAACTAGAGTACTATCCACATTTAGAGTACTGTTCACGCCGAATGTACTGATCACACTTACTGTACTATCCACACTTACAGTGCTGTCCACTCCTGCAGTATTGTCCACACTTAAAATATTGTCCACGTTTACAGTACTGTCCACACCTAACGTATGGTCCACACTTACTGTACTGCCCACACTTACAGTACTGTCCACACTTACTGTACTGTGCACACTTACAGTACTGTCCACACTTACTGTACTGTCCACACCTAACGTATTGTCCACACTTACTGTACTGTCTACACCTAACATACTGTCCACACTTATAGTACGGTCCACACTTACAGTACTGTCCACACTTATTGTACTGTCCACACTTACAGTACTGTCCACAACTAGAGTACTATCCACATTTAGAGTACTGTTCACACCTAGTGTACTGTGCACTCTTAAGTACTGTCCACACCTACAGTACTGTCCACACTTACTGCACTGTCCACACCTACAGTACTGTCCACACTTACAGTACTGTCCACACCTACAGTACTGTCCACACTTACAGTACTGTCCACACTTACTGAACTGTCCACACTTACAGCACTGTGCACACCTACAGTATTGTCCACACTTACAGTACTGTCCACACTTACTGAACTGTACACACTTACAGCACTGTGCACACCTACAGTACTGTCCACACTTACAGTACTGTCCACACTTACTGTACTGTCCACACATACAGTACTGTCCACAAATAGAGTACGATCCACATTTAGAGTACTGTTCACACCTAGTGCACTGTGCACTCTTACTGTACTGTCCACAACTACAGTACTGTCCACACTTACAGTAATGTCCACACATACAGTACTGTCCACAACTGAAGTAATATCCACATTTAAAGTACTGTTCACACCTAGTGTACTGTGCACATTTACAGTACTGTCCACATCTACAGTACTGACCACATTTACAGTACCATCCACAACTACAGTACTGCTACGCCTACAGTACTGTCCACACTTACAGTATTGTCCACACTTACAGTAACATGCACAACTAGAGTACGATCCACATTTACAGTACTGTTCACACCTAGTGTACTGTCCAACTTACAGTACTGTCCACACTTATAGGACTGTCCACACTGACTGTGATGTGCACACTTGCAGTATTGTCCACACTTACAATACCGTCCACACTTACACTACTGTACACACTTATCAGACTGTCCACACTGACTGTGATGTGTGCACTTACAGAACTGTCCACACTTACAATACCGTCCACACTTACAGTACTGTCCACACCTACAGAACTGTCCACACTTACAGTACTGTCCACACCTACAGAACTGTCCACACCTACAGTACTATGCTCACCTACAGTAGTGAACACACTTACAGTATTGCTCCCACTTCAGTACCATCCACACTTACTGTACTGTCCACACCTAACGTACTATCCACACCGAGAGTACTGTCCACACTAACAGTGCTGTCCACACTTACAGTACTGTCCACAACTAGAGTACTGACCACATTTAAAGTACTGTTCACAGCGAGTGTATTGTCCACACTTACAGTACTGTCCACACTTACAGTGCTGTCCACACTTACAGTACTGTCCACACTTACTGTTCTGTCCACAACTAAAGTACTGTCCACACCTAGAGTACTCTCCACACCAACAGTAATGTCCACACTTACAATACTGTCCACACCTAGATTACTGGCCACACCGACAGGACTGGCCACACTTACAGTAATGTGACACAGAGAGTACTGTCCACACTTACACTACATTCCAAACCTACAGTAATGTCCAAAACTAGAGTACTGTCCACAATTACAGTTCTGTCCACACCTAACGTTCTGTCCACACTTATTGTACTGTCCACACTTGCAGTACTGTCCACACCAACAGTATTGTCCACACCTACAGTACTGTCCATGCTATCCACACTTACAGTGCTGTCCACACTTACAGTACTGACCACACTTACAATACTGTCCACACTTACAGGACTGTCCACACTTACAATACTGTCCACACTTACAGTACTGACCACACTTACAATACTGTCCACACTTACAGGACTGTCCACATTTACTGCTCTGTCCACAACTACAATACTGTCCACACCTAGAGCACTGTCCACACTTATCGGACTGTCCACACTGACTGTGATGTGCACACTTACAGTACTGTCCACACTTACAATACCGTCCACACTTACTGTACTGTCCACACCTACAGTACTGTCCACACTTACTGTACTGTCCACACTTATTGTACTGTCCACACTTACAGTACTGTCCACAACTAGAGTACTATCCACATTTAGAGTACTGTTCACACCTAGTGTACTGTGCACTCTTAAGGTCCACACTTACTGTACTGTCCACACTTACAGTACTGTCCACACCTAGAGTACTGTCCACACTTACAGTACTGTCCACACCGACAGTTCTGTCCACACCTACAGTACTGTCCACACTTATTGTACTGTCCACACTTACAGTACTGTCCACAACTAGAGTACTATCCACATTTAGAGTACTGTTCACGCCGAATGTACTGATCACACTTACTGTACTATCCACACTTACAGTGCTGTCCACTCCTGCAGTATTGTCCACACTTAAAATATTGTCCACGTTTACAGTACTGTCCACACCTAACGTATGGTCCACACTTACTGTACTGCCCACACTTACAGTACTGTCCACACTTACTGTACTGTGCACACTTACAGTACTGTCCACACTTACTGTACTGTCCACACCTAACGTATTGTCCACACTTACTGTACTGTCTACACCTAACATACTGTCCACACTTATAGTACGGTCCACACTTACAGTACTGTCCACACTTATTGTACTGTCCACACTTACAGTACTGTCCACAACTAGAGTACTATCCACATTTAGAGTACTGTTCACACCTAGTGTACTGTGCACTCTTAAGTACTGTCCACACTTACTGCACTGTCCACACCTACAGTACTGTCCACACCTACAGTACTGTCCACACTTACAGTACTGTCCACACTTACTGAACTGTCCACACTTACAGCACTGTGCACACCTACAGTATTGTCCACACTTACAGTACTGTCCACACTTACTGAACTGTACACACTTACAGCACTGTGCACACCTACAGTACTGTCCACACTTACAGTACTGTCCACACTTACTGTACTGTCCACACATACAGTACTGTCCACAAATAGAGTACGATCCACATTTAGAGTACTGTTCACACCTAGTGTACTGTGCACTCTTACTGTACTGTCCACAACTACAGTACTGTCCACACTTACAGTAATGTCCACACATACAGTACTGTCCACAACTGAAGTAATATCCACATTTAAAGTACTGTTCACACCTAGTGTACTGTGCACATTTACAGTACTGTCCACATCTACAGTACTGACCACATTTACAGTACCATCCACAACTACAGTACTGCTACGCCTACAGTACTGTCCACACTTACAGTATTGTCCACACTTACAGTAACATGCACAACTAGAGTACGATCCACATTTACAGTACTGTTCACACCTAGTGTACTGTCCAACTTACAGTACTGTCCACACTTATAGGACTGTCCACACTGACTGTGATGTGCACACTTGCAGTATTGTCCACACTTACAATACCGTCCACACTTACACTACTGTACACACTTATCAGACTGTCCACACTGACTGTGATGTGTGCACTTACAGAACTGTCCACACTTACAATACCGTCCACACTTACAGTACTGTCCACACCTACAGAACTGTCCACACTTACAGTACTGTCCACACCTACAGAACTGTCCACACCTACAGTACTATGCTCACCTACAGTAGTGAACACACTTACAGTATTGCTCCCACTTACAGTACCATCCACACTTACTGTACTGTCCACACCTAACGTACTATCCACACCGAGAGTACTGTCCACACTAACAGTGCTGTCCACACTTACAGTACTGTCCACAACTAGAGTACTGACCACATTTAAAGTACTGTTCACAGCGAGTGTGTTGTCCACACTTACAGTACTGTCCACACTTACAGTGCTGTCCACACTTACAGTACTGTCCACACTTACTGTTCTGTCCACAACTAAAGTACTGTCCACACCTAGAGTACTCTCCACACCAACAGTAATGTCCACACTTACAATACTGTCCACACCTAGATTACTGGCCACACCGACAGGACTGGCCACACTTACAGTAATGTGACACAGAGAGTACTGTCCACACTTACACTACATTCCAAACCTACAGTAATGTCCAAAACTAGAGTACTGTCCACAATTACAGTTCTGTCCACACCTAACGTTCTGTCCACACTTATTGTACTGTCCACACTTGCAGTACTGTCCACACCAACAGTATTGTCCACACCTACAGTACTGTCCATGCTATCCGACTGTCCACACTTACAATACTGTCCACACTTACAGTACTGACCACACTTACAATACTGTCCACACTTACAGGACTGTCCACATTTACTGCTCTGTCCACAACTACAATACTGTCCACACCTAGAGCACTGTCCACACTTATCGGACTGTCCACACTGACTGTGATGTGCACACTTACAGTACTGTCCACACTTACAATACCGTCCACACTTACTGTACTGTCCACACCTACAGTACTGTCCACACTTACTGTACTGTCCACACTTATTGTACTGTCCACACTTACAGTACTGTCCACAACTAGAGTACTATCCACATTTAGAGTACTGTTCACACCTAGTGTACTGTGCACTCTTAAGGTCCACACTTACTGTACTGTCCACACTTACAGTACTGTCCACACCTAGAGTACTGTCCACACTTACAGTACTGTCCACACCGACAGTTCTGTCCACACTTACAGTACTGTCCACACTTATTGTACTGTCCACACTTACAGTACTGTCCACAACTAGAGTACTATCCACATTTAGAGTACTGTTCACGCCGAATGTACTGATCACACTTACTGTACTATCCACACTTACAGTGCTGTCCACTCCTGCAGTATTGTCCACACTTAAAATATTGTCCACGTTTACAGTACTGTCCACACCTAACGTATGGTCCACACTTACTGTACTGCCCACACTTACAGTACTGTCCACACTTACTGTACTGTGCACACTTACAGTACTGTCCACACTTACTGTACTGTCCACACCTAACGTATTGTCCACACTTACTGTACTGTCTACACCTAACATACTGTCCACACTTATAGTACGGTCCACACTTACAGTACTGTCCACACTTATTGTACTGTCCACACTTACAGTACTGTCCACAACTAGAGTACTATCCACATTTAGAGTACTGTTCACACCTAGTGTACTGTGCACTCTTAAGTACTGTCCACACTTACTGCACTGTCCACACCTACAGTACTGTCCACACTTACAGTACTGTCCACACTTACTGAACTGTCCACACTTACAGCACTGTGCACACCTACAGTATTGTCCACACTTACAGTACTGTCCACACTTACTGAACTGTACACACTTACAGCACTGTGCACACCTACAGTACTGTCCACACTTACAGTACTGTCCACACTTACTGTACTGTCCACACATACAGTACTGTCCACAAATAGAGTACGATCCACATTTAGAGTACTGTTCACACCTAGTGTACTGTGCACTCTTACTGTACTGTCCACAACTACACTACTGTCCACACTTACAGTAATGTCCACACATACAGTACTGTCCACAACTGAAGTAATATCCACATTTAAAGTACTGTTCACACCTAGTGTACTGTGCACATTTACAGTACTGTCCACATCTACAGTACTGACCACATTTACAGTACCATCCACAACTACAGTACTGCTACGCCTACAGTACTGTCCACACTTACAGTATTGTCCACACTTACAGTAACATGCACAACTAGAGTACGATCCACATTTACAGTACTGTTCACACCTAGTGTACTGTCCAACTTACAGTACTGTCCACACTTATAGGACTGTCCACACTGACTGTGATGTGCACACTTGCAGTATTGTCCACACTTACAATACCGTCCACACTTACACTACTGTACACACTTATCAGACTGTCCACACTGACTGTGATGTGTGCACTTACAGAACTGTCCACACTTACAATACCGTCCACACTTACAGTACTGTCCACACCTACAGAACTGTCCACACTTACAGTACTGTCCACACCTACAGAACTGTCCACACCTACAGTACTATGCTCACCTACAGTAGTGAACACACTTACAGTATTGCTCCCACTTACAGTACCATCCACACTTACTGTACTGTCCACACCTAACGTACTATCCACACCGAGAGTACTGTCCACACTAACAGTGCTGTCCACACTTACAGTACTGTCCACAACTAGAGTACTGACCACATTTAAAGTACTGTTCACAGCGAGTGTGTTGTCCACACTTACAGTACTGTCCACACTTACAGTGCTGTCCACACTTACAGTACTGTCCACACTTACTGTTCTGTCCACAACTAAAGTACTGTCCACACCTAGAGTACTCTCCACACCAACAGTAATGTCCACACTTACAATACTGTCCACACCTAGATTACTGGCCACACCGACAGGACTGGCCACACTTACAGTAATGTGACACAGAGAGTACTGTCCACACTTACACTACATTCCAAACCTACAGTAATGTCCAAAACTAGAGTACTGTCCACAATTACAGTTCTGTCCACACCTAACGTTCTGTCCACACTTATTGTACTGTCCACACTTGCAGTACTGTCCACACCAACAGTATTGTCCACACCTACAGTACTGTCCATGCTATCCGACTGTCCACACTTACAATACTGTCCACACTTACAGTACTGACCACACTTACAATACTGTCCACACTTACAGGACTGTCCACATTTACTGCTCTGTCCACAACTACAATACTGTCCACACCTAGAGCACTGTCCACACTTATCGGACTGTCCACACTGACTGTGATGTGCACACTTACAGTACTGTCCACACTTACAATACCGTCCACACTTACTGTACTGTCCACACCTACAGTACTGTCCACACTTACTGTACTGTCCACACTTATTGTACTGTCCACACTTACAGTACTGTCCACAACTAGAGTACTATCCACATTTAGAGTACTGTTCACACCTAGTGTACTGTGCACTCTTAAGGTCCACACTTACTGTACTGTCCACACTTACAGTACTGTCCACACCTAGAGTACTGTCCACACTTACAGTACTGTCCACACCGACAGTTCTGTCCACACTTACAGTACTGTCCACACTTATTGTACTGTCCACACTTACAGTACTGTCCACAACTAGAGTACTATCCACATTTAGAGTACTGTTCACGCCGAATGTACTGATCACACTTACTGTACTATCCACACTTACAGTGCTGTCCACTCCTGCAGTATTGTCCACACTTAAAATATTGTCCACGTTTACAGTACTGTCCACACCTAACGTATGGTCCACACTTACTGTACTGCCCACACTTACAGTACTGTCCACACTTACTGTACTGTGCACACTTACAGTACTGTCCACACTTACTGTACTGTCCACACCTAACGTATTGTCCACACTTACTGTACTGTCTACACCTAACATACTGTCCACACTTATAGTACGGTCCACACTTACAGTACTGTCCACACTTATTGTACTGTCCACACTTACAGTACTGTCCACAACTAGAGTACTATCCACATTTAGAGTACTGTTCACACCTAGTGTACTGTGCACTCTTAAGTACTGTCCACACCTACAGTACTGTCCACACTTACTGCACTGTCCACACCTACAGTACTGTCCACACTTACAGTACTGTCCACACCTACAGTACTGTCCACACCTACAGTACTGTCCACACTTACTGAACTGTCCACACTTACAACACTGTGCACACCTACAGTATTGTCCACACTTACAGTACTGTCCACACTTACTGAACTGTACACACTTACAGCACTGTGCACACCTACAGTACTGTCCACACTTACAGTACTGTCCACACTTACTGTACTGTCCACACATACAGTACTGTCCACAAATAGAGTACGATCCACATTTAGAGTACTGTTCACACCTAGTGTACTGTGCACTCTTACTGTACTGTCCACAACTACAGTACTGTCCACACTTACAGTAATGTCCACTCATACAGTACTGTCCACAACTGAAGTAATATCCACATTTAAAGTACTGTTCACACCTAGTGTACTGTGCACATTTACAGTACTGTCCACATCTACAGTACTGACCACATTTACAGTACCATCCACAACTACAGTACTGCTACGCCTACAGTACTGTCCACACTTACAGTATTGTCCACACTTACAGTAACATGCACAACTAGAGTACGATCCACATTTACAGTACTGTTCACACCTAGTGTACTGTCCAACTTACAGTACTGTCCACACTTATAGGACTGTCCACACTGACTGTGATGTGCACACTTGCAGTATTGTCCACACTTACAATACCGTCCACACTTACACTACTGTACACACTTATCAGACTGTCCACACTGACTGTGATGTGTGCACTTACAGAACTGTCCACACTTACAATACCGTCCACACTTACAGTACTGTCCACACCTACAGAACTGTCCACACTTACAGTACTGTCCACACCTACAGAACTGTCCACACCTACAGTACTATGCTCACCTACAGTAGTGAACACACTTACAGTATTGCTCCCACTTACAGTACCATCCACACTTACTGTACTGTCCACACCTAACGTACTATCCACACCGAGAGTACTGTCCACACTAACAGTGCTGTCCACACTTACAGTACTGTCCACAACTAGAGTACTGACCACATTTAAAGTACTGTTCACAGCGAGTGTGTTGTCCACACTTACAGTACTGTCCACACTTACAGTGCTGTCCACACTTACAGTACTGTCCACACTTACTGTTCTGTCCACAACTAAAGTACTGTCCACACCTAGAGTACTCTCCACACCAACAGTAATGTCCACACTTACAATACTGTCCACACCTAGATTACTGGCCACACCGACAGGACTGGCCACACTTACAGTAATGTGACACAGAGAGTACTGTCCACACTTACACTACATTCCAAACCTACAGTAATGTCCAAAACTAGAGTACTGTCCACAATTACAGTTCTGTCCACACCTAACGTTCTGTCCACACTTATTGTACTGTCCACACTTGCAATACTGTCCACACCAACAGTATTGTCCACACCTACAGTACTGTCCATGCTATCCACACTTACAGTGCTGTCCACACTTACAGTACTGACCACACTTACAATACTGTCCACACTTACAGGACTGTCCACACTTACAATACTGTCCACACTTACAGTACTGACCACACTTACAATACTGTCCACACTTACAGGACTGTCCACATTTACTGCTCTGTCCACAACTACAATACTGTCCACACCTAGAGCACTGTCCACACTTATCGGACTGTCCACACTGACTGTGATGTGCACACTTACAGTACTGTCCACACTTACAATACCATCCACACTTACTGTACTGTCCACACCTACAGTACTGTCCACACTTACTGTACTGTCCACACTTATTGTACTGTCCACACTTACAGTACTGTCCACAACTAGAGTACTATCCACATTTAGAGTACTGTTCACACCTAGTGTACTGTGCACTCTTAAGTACTGTCCACACCTACAGTACTGTCCACACTTACTGCACTGTCCACACTTACAGCACTGTCCACACCTACAGTACTGTCCACACTTACAGTACTGTCCACACCTACAGTACTGTCCACACTTATTGTACTGTCCACACTTACAGTACTGTCCACACCTACAGTACTGTCCACACTTACTGTACTGTTCACACTTACTGTACTGTCCACACTTACTGTACTGTTCACACTTACTGTACTGTCCACACTTACTGTAATATCCACAGCTACAATACTGTCCACACCGACAGTACTGTCCACACCTAGAGCACTGTCCACACTTATCGGACTGTCCACACTGACTGTGATGTGCACACTTACAGTACTGTCCACACTTACAATACCGTCCACACTTACTGTACTGTCCACACCTACAGTACTGTCCACACTTACTGTACTGTCCACACTTACAGTACTGTCGAGACCTACAGTACTGTCCACACTTATAGTACTTTCCACAAATAAATGTTCACACTTATTGTACTGTTCACACTTGTAGCACTGTCCACACCTACATGACTGTTCACACTTACAGTACTGTCTACACCTACAGTACTGTCCACACTTACTGTACTGTCCACACTTAACGTATTGTCCACACTTACTGTACTGTCTACACCTAACATACTGTCCACACTTATAGCACGGTCCACACTTACAGGACTATCCACACCTACAGTACTGTCCACACTTACAGTACTGTCCACACTTATTGTACTGTCCACACTTACAGTACTGTCCACAACTAGAGTACTATCCACATTTAGAGTACTGTTCACACCTAATGTACTGATCACACTTACTGTACTATCCACACTTACAGTGCTGTCCACTCCTGCAGTATTGTCCACACTTAAAATATTGTCCACGTTTACAGTACTGTCCACACCTAACGTATGGTCCACACTTACTGTACTGCCCACACTTACAGTACTGTCCACACTTACTGTACTGTGCACACTTACAGTACTGTCCACACTTACTGTACTGTCCACACCTAATGTATTGTCCACACTTACTGTACTGTCTACACCTAACATACTGTCCACACTTATAGTACGGTCCACACTTACAGTACTGTCCACACTTATTGTACTGTCCACACTTACAGTACTGTCCACAACTAGAGTACTATCCACATTTAGAGTACTGTCCACACCTACAGAACTGTCCACACTTACAGTACTGTCCACACCTACAGAACTGTCCACACCTACAGTACTATGCTCACCTATAGTAGTGAACACACTTACAGTATTGCTCCCACTTACAGTACCATCCACACTTACAGTACTGTCCACACCTAACGTACTATCCACACCAAGAGTACTGTCCACACTAACAGTGCTGTCCACACTTACAGTACTGTCCACAACTAGAGTACTGACCACATTTAAAGTACTGTTCACAGCGAGTGTATTGTCCACTCTTACAGTACTGTCCACACTTACAGTGCTGTCCACACTTACAGCACTGTGCACACTTACTGTTCTGTCCACAACTAAAGTACTGTCCACACCTAGAGCACTCTCCACACCAACAGTAATGTCCACACTTACAATTCTGTCCACACCTAGAGTACTGTCCACACTTACAGTACTGTCCACACTTACAGTACTGGCCACACCTACAGGACTGTCCACACTTACAGTAATGTCACACAGAGAGTACTGTCCACACTTACACTACATTCCAAACCTACAGTATTGTTCACACCTACAGTACTGTCCATGCTGTCCACACTTACAGTGCTGTCCACACTTACAGTATTGACCACACTTACAAAACTGTCCACACTTACAGGACTATCCACAATTACAATACTGTCCACACTTACAGTACTGACCACACTTACAATACTGTCCACACTTACAGTACTGTCCACATTTACTGCTCTGTCCACAACTACAATGCTGTCCACACCTAGAGTACTGTCCACACTTATCGGACTGTCCACACTGACTGTGATGTGCACACTTACAGTACTGTCCACACTTACAATACCGTCCACACTTACTGTACTGTTCACACTTACTGTACTGTCCACAGCTACAATACTGTCCACACCGACAGTACTGTCCACACTTACAGTACTGTCCACACTTACTGTACTGTTCACACTTACTGTACTGTCCACACCTACAGTACTGTCCACACTTACAGTACTGTCCACACCTAACGTACGGTCCACACTTGCAGTATTGTCCCCGCTCTTACTGTAATGTCCACACTTACAATACTGTCCACACCTAATGTACTGACCACACTTACTGTACTGTCCACACCTACAGCACTGTCCATGCTTACAGTACTGTCGACACCTAATGTACTGTCCACACTTATAGGACTGTCCACACTGACTGTGATGTGCACACTTGCAGTATTGTCCACACTTACAATACCGTCCACACTTACAGTACTGTACACACTTATAGGACTGTCCAAACTGATTGTGATGTGCACACTTGCAGTATTGTCCACACTTACAATACCGTCCACACTTACAGTACTGCCCACACCTACAGAACTGTCCACACTTACAGTACTGTGCTCACCTACAGTAGTGAACACACTTACAGTATTGCTCCCACTTACAGTACCATCCACACTTACTGTACTGTCCACACCTAACGTACTATCCACACCGAGAGTACTGTCCACATTTACTGTTCTGTCCACAACTACAGTACTGTCCACTCGAGAGTACTGTCCACACTTACAGTACTGTCCGCATTTACTGTTCTGTCCACAACTACAGTACTGTCCACACCTAGAGTACTGTCCACACTTACAGTACTGTCCACACAGAGAATACTGTCCACACTTACACTACATTCCACACCGACAGTACTGTCCACACTTGTAGTACTGTCGACTCTTACAGGACTGTCCACACCTACAGGACCATCCACACCTACAGGACCATCCACACTTACAGTACTGTCCACACCTAACATACGGTCCACACTTGCAGTATTGTCCCCACTCTTACTGTACTGTCCACACTTACAATACTGTCCACACCTAATGTACTGATCACACTTACTGTACTATCCACACTTACAGTGCTGTCCACTCCTGCAGTATTGTCCACACTTAAAATATTGTCCACACTTACAGTACTGTCCACACCTAACGTATGGTCCACATTTACAGTACTGTCCACACTTACTGTACAGTCCACACTTACAGTACTGTCCACACTTACTGTACTGTGCACACTTACAGTACTGTCCACACTTACTGTACTGTCCACACCTAACGTATTGTCCACACTTACTGTACTGTCTACACCTAACATACTGTCCACACTTATAGTACGGTCCACACTTACAGGACTATCCACACCTACAGTACTGTCCACACTTACAGTACTGTCCACACTTACAGTACTGTCCACACTTATTGTACTGTCCACACTTACAGTACTGTCCACAACTAGAGTACTATCCACATTTAGAGTACTGTTCACACCTAATGTACTGATCACACTTACTGTACTATCCACACTTACAGTGCTGTCCACTCCTGCAGTATTGTCCACACTTAAAATATTGTCCACGTTTACAGTACTGTCCACACCTAACGTATGGTCCACACTTACTGTACTGCCCACACTTACAGTACTGTCCACACTTACTGTACTGTGCACACTTACAGTACTGTCCACACTTACTGTACTGTCCACACCTAATGTATTGTCCACACTTACTGTACTGTCTACACCTAACATACTGTCCACACTTATAGTACGGTCCACACTTACAGTACTGTCCACACTTATTGTACTGTCCACACTTACAGTACTGTCCACAACTAGAGTACTATCCACATTTAGAGTACTGTCCACACCTACAGAACTGTCCACACTTACAGTACTGTCCACACCTACAGAACTGTCCACACCTACAGTACTATGCTCACCTATAGTAGTGAACACACTTACAGTATTGCTCCCACTTACAGTACCATCCACACTTACAGTACTGTCCACACCTAACGTACTATCCACACCAAGAGTACTGTCCACACTAACAGTGCTGTCCACACTTACAGTACTGTCCACAACTAGAGTACTGACCACATTTAAAGTACTGTTCACAGCGAGTGTATTGTCCACTCTTACAGTACTGTCCACACTTACAGTGCTGTCCACACTTACAGCACTGTGCACACTTACTGTTCTGTCCACAACTAAAGTACTGTCCACACCTAGAGCACTCTCCACACCAACAGTAATGTCCACACTTACAATTCTGTCCACACCTAGAGTACTGTCCACACTTACAGTACTGTCCACACTTACAGTACTGGCCACACCTACAGGACTGTCCACACTTACAGTAATGTCACACAGAGAGTACTGTCCACACTTACACTACATTCCAAACCTACAGTATTGTTCACACCTACAGTACTGTCCATGCTGTCCACACTTACAGTGCTGTCCACACTTACAGTATTGACCACACTTACAAAACTGTCCACACTTACAGGACTATCCACAATTACAATACTGTCCACACTTACAGTACTGACCACACTTACAATACTGTCCACACTTACAGTACTGTCCACATTTACTGCTCTGTCCACAACTACAATGCTGTCCACACCTAGAGTACTGTCCACACTTATCGGACTGTCCACACTGACTGTGATGTGCACACTTACAGTACTGTCCACACTTACAATACCGTCCACACTTACTGTACTGTTCACACTTACTGTACTGTCCACAGCTACAATACTGTCCACACCGACAGTACTGTCCACACTTACAGTACTGTCCACACTTACTGTACTGTTCACACTTACTGTACTGTCCACACCTACAGTACTGTCCACACTTACAGTACTGTCCACACCTAACGTACGGTCCACACTTGCAGTATTGTCCCCGCTCTTACTGTAATGTCCACACTTACAATACTGTCCACACCTAATGTACTGACCACACTTACTGTACTGTCCACACCTACAGCACTGTCCATGCTTACAGTACTGTCGACACCTAATGTACTGTCCACACTTATAGGACTGTCCACACTGACTGTGATGTGCACACTTGCAGTATTGTCCACACTTACAATACCGTCCACACTTACAGTACTGTACACACTTATAGGACTGTCCAAACTGATTGTGATGTGCACACTTGCAGTATTGTCCACACTTACAATACCGTCCACACTTACAGTACTGCCCACACCTACAGAACTGTCCACACTTACAGTACTGTGCTCACCTACAGTAGTGAACACACTTACAGTATTGCTCCCACTTACAGTACCATCCACACTTACTGTACTGTCCACACCTAACGTACTATCCACACCGAGAGTACTGTCCACATTTACTGTTCTGTCCACAACTACAGTACTGTCCACTCGAGAGTACTGTCCACACTTACAGTACTGTCCGCATTTACTGTTCTGTCCACAACTACAGTACTGTCCACACCTAGAGTACTGTCCACACTTACAGTACTGTCCACACAGAGAATACTGTCCACACTTACACTACATTCCACACCGACAGTACTGTCCACACTTGTAGTACTGTCGACTCTTACAGGACTGTCCACACCTACAGGACCATCCACACCTACAGGACCATCCACACTTACAGTACTGTCCACACCTAACATACGGTCCACACTTGCAGTATTGTCCCCACTCTTACTGTACTGTCCACACTTACAATACTGTCCACACCTAATGTACTGATCACACTTACTGTACTATCCACACTTACAGTGCTGTCCACTCCTGCAGTATTGTCCACACTTAAAATATTGTCCACACTTACAGTACTGTCCACACCTAACGTATGGTCCACATTTACAGTACTGTCCACACTTACTGTACAGTCCACACTTACAGTACTGTCCACACTTACTGTACTGTGCACACTTACAGTACTGTCCACACTTACTGTACTGTCCACACCTAACGTATTGTCCACACTTACTGTACTGTCTACACCTAACATACTGTCCACACTTATAGTACGGTCCACACTTACAGGACTATCCACACCTACAGTACTGTCCACACTTACAGTACTGTCCACACTTACAGTACTGTCCACACTTATTGTACTGTCCACACTTACAGTACTGTCCACAACTAGAGTACTATCCACATTTAGAGTACTGTTCACACCTAATGTACTGATCACACTTACTGTACTATCCACACTTACAGTGCTGTCCACTCCTGCAGTATTGTCCACACTTAAAATATTGTCCACACTTACTGTACTGTCTTCACCTAACATACCGTCCACAACTACAGTACTGTCCACACTTACAGTAATGTCCACACATACAGTACTGTCCACAACTGAAGTAATATCCACATTTACAGTACTGTTCACACCTAGTGTACTGTGCACATTTACAGTACTGTCCACATCTACAGTACTGACCATACTTACAGTACCATCCACAACTACAGTACTGCTATGTCCACACTTACATTATTGTCCACACTTACAGTAACATGCACAACTAGAGTATGATCCACATTTACAGTACTGTTCACACCTAGTGTACTGTCCAACTTACAGTACTGTCCACACTTATAGGACTGTCCACACTGACTGTGATGTGCACACTTGCAGTATTGTCCACACTTACAATACCATCCACACTTACACTACTGTACACACTTATCAGACTGTCCACACTGACTGTGATGTGCGCAATTACAGAACTGTCCACAGTTACAATACCGTCCACACTTACAGTACTGTCCACACCTACAGTACTGTCCACACTTACAGTACTATCCACACTTATTGTACTGTCCACACTTACAGCACTGTCCACACTTACAGTACTCTCCACACCTAATGTACTGTCCACACTTACTGAACTGTCCACACTTACAGCACTGTGCACACCTACAGTGCTGTCCACACTTGCAGTACTGTCCACACTTATTGTACTGTCCACACCTACAGTACTGTCCACACTTACAGCACTGTCCACACTTACAGTACTGTCCACACATACAGTATTGTCCACAACTAGAGTACTATCCACATTTAAAGTACTGTTCACACCTAGTGTACTGTGCACATTTACAGTACTGTCCACATCTACAGTACTGTCCACACTTACAGTATTGTCCACACTTACAGTAACATGCACAACTAGAGTACGATCCACATTTACAGTACTGTTCACACCTAGTATACTGTCCAACTTACAGTACTGTCCACACTTATAGGACTGTCCACACTGACTGTGATGTGCACACTTGCAGTATTGTCCACACTTACAATACCGTCCACACTTACACTACTGTACACACTTATCAGACTGTCCACACTGACTGTGATGTGCGCACTTACAGGACTGTCCACAGTTACAATACCGTCCACATTTACAGTATTGTCCACACCTACAGCACTGTCCACACTTACAGTACTCTCCACACCTAATGTACTGTCCACACTTACTGAACTGTCCACACTTACAGCACTGTGCACACCTACAGTACTGTCCACACTTACAATACCGTCCACACTTACAGGACTGTCCACACCTACAGTACTGTCCACACTTACAGTACTGTCCACACCTACAGTGCTGTCCACACCTGCAGTACTGTCCACACTTACTGTACTGTCCACACTTACAGTACTGCCCACACCTAATGTACTGTCCACACTTACAGTACTGTCCACACCTACAGTGCTGTCCACACCTGCAGTACGGTCCACACTTACAGCACTGTCCACACCTACAGTACTGTCCACACCTAATGTATTGTCCACACTTACAGCACTGTGCACACCTACAGTACTGTCCACACTTACAGTACTGACCACACATACAGTACTGTCCACAACTAGAGTACTATCCACATTTAGAGTACTGTTCACACCTAGTGTACTGTGCACTCTTACAGTGCTGTCCACACCTACAGTACTGACCACACTTACTGTACTGTCCACACTTACAGCACTGTCGAGACCTACAGTACTGTCCACACTTATAGTACCTTCCACAAATAAATGTTCACACTTATTGTACTGTTCACACTTGTAGCACTGTCCACACCTACATGACTGTTCACACTTACAGTACTGTCTACACCTACAGTACTGTCCACACTTACTGTACTGTCCACACTTACAGTACTGTCCACACATACAGTACTGTCCACAACTAGAGTACGATCCACATTTAGAGTACTGTTCACACCTAGTGTACTGTCCAACTTACAGTACTGTCCACACTTATAGGACTGTCCACACTGACTGTGATGTGCACACTAGCAGTATTGTCCACACTTACAATACCGTCCACACTTACACTACTGTACACACTTATCAGACTGTCCACACTGACTGTGATGTGCGCACTTACAGAACTGTCCACACTTACAATGCCGTCCACACTTACAGTACTGTCCACACCTACAGAACTCTCCACACCTACAGAACTGTCCACACTTACAGTACTGTCCACACCTACAGAACTGTCCACACCTACAGTACTATGCTTACCTACAGTAGTGAACATACTTACAGTATTGCTCCCACTTACAGTACCATCCACACTTACTGAACTGTCCACACCTAACGTACTATCCACACCGAGAGTACTGTCCACACTAACAGTGCTGTCCACACTTACAGTACTGTCCACAACTAGAGTACTGACCACATTTAAAGTACTGTTCACAGCGAGTGTATTGTCCACACTTACAGTACTGTCCACACTTACAGTGCTGTCCACACTTACAGTACTGTCCACACTTACTGTTCTGTCCACAACTACAGTACTGTCCACACCTAGAGTACTCTCCACACCAACAGTAATGTCCACACTTACAATACTGTCCACACCTAGAGTATTGTCCATACTTACAGTACTGTCCACACTTACAGTACTGGCCACACCTACAGGACTGTCCACACTTACAGTAATGTCGCACAGAGAGTACTGTCCACACTTACACTACATTCCAAACCTACAGTAATGTCCAAAACTAGAGTACTGTCCACAATTACAGTTCTGTCCACACCTAACGTTCTGTCCACACTTATTGTACTGTCCACACTTGCAGTACTGTCCACACCAACAGTATTGTCCACACCTACAGTACTGTCCATGCTATCCACACTTACAGTGCTGTCCACACTTACAGTACTGACCATACTTACAATGCTGTCCACACTTACAGTACTGTCCACACTTACTGTTCTGTCCACAACTACAGTACTGTCCACACCTAGAGTACTCTCCACACCAACAGTAATGTCCACACTTACAATACTGTCCACACCTAGAGTATTGTCCATACTTACAGTACTGTCCACACTTACAGTACTGGCCACACCTACAGGACTGTCCACACTTACAGTAATGTCGCACAGAGAGTACTGTCCACACTTACACTACATTCCAAACCTACAGTAATGTCCAAAACTAGAGTACTGTCCACAATTACAGTTCTGTCCACACCTAACGTTCTGTCCACACTTATTGTACTGTCCACACTTGCAGTACTGTCCACACCAACAGTATTGTCCACACCTACAGTACTGTCCATGCTATCCACACTTACAGTGCTGTCCACACTTACAGTACTGACCATACTTACAATGCTGTCCACACTTACAGTACTGACCACACTTACAATACTGTCCAAACTTATAGGACTGTCCACACTTACAATACTGTTCACACTTACAGTACTGACCACACTTACAATACTGTCCACACTTACAGTACTGTCCACATTTACTGCTCTGTCCACAACTACAATACTGTCCACACCTAGAGTACTGTCCACACTTATCGGACTGTCCACACTGACTGTGATGTGCACACTTACAGGACTGTCCACACTTACAATACCGTCCACACTTACTGTACTGTCCACACCTGCAGTACTGTCCACACTTACTGTACTGTTCACACTTACTGTACTGTCCACACTTACAGTACTGTCCACACCGACAGTACTGTCCACACTTACAGTACTGTCCACACTTACTGTACTGTTCACACTTACTGTACTGTCCACGCTTACAGTACTCTCCATACTTACAGTGCTGTCCACACTTATAGTACTGTCCACATTTACTGTTCTGTCCACAACTACAGTACTGTCCACACTTACAATACTGTCCACACCTAGAGTACTATCCACACTTACAATACTGTCCACACTTACAGTACTGACCACACTTACAATACTGTCCAATCTTACAGGACTGTCCACACTTACAATACTGTCCACACTTACAGTACTGACCACACTTACAATACTGTCCACACTTACAGTACTGTCCACATTTACTGCTCTGTCCACAACTACAATACTGTCCACACCTTGAGTACTGTCCACACTTATCGGACTGTCCACACTGACTGTGATGTGCACACTTACAGTACTGTCCACACTTACAATACCGTCCACACTTACTGTACTGTCCACACCTACAGTACTCTCCACACTTACTGTACTGTTCACACTTACTGTACTGTCCACACTTACAGTACTGTTCACACTTACTGTACTGTCCACACTTACTGTACTGTTCACACTTACTGTACTGTCCTCACTTACAGTACTGTCCACACCTACAGTACTGTCCACACTTACTGTACTGTTCACACTTACTGTACTGTCCACACTTACAGTACTGTCCACACCTACAGGACTGTCCACACTTACAATAATGTCCACACCGACAGTACTGCCCACACATATAGTACTGTCCACACTTACAGTACTGTTCACACTTACAGTACTGTTCACACTTACTGTACTGTCCACAGCTACAATACTGTCAACACTTGTAGTACTGTCCACAGCTAATGCACTGTCCACTCTTCCAGTACCATCCACACCTACAGTACTGTCCACACTTACTGTACTGTCCACACCTACAGTGCTGTCCACCCTTATAGTACTGTTTCCTTACAGTACTTTCCACACTTACAGTACTGTCCACACCTACAGTACTTTCCACACCGACATCTTTACCTAGAGTGTATTTAGAATGTGGAACTTGCTATCACAATGAAACTTAGAATCATAGACTTGCGAAATGATACTGCACAGAATGAGGTCTTCGGGCTATCATGCCTTTGCAAAAGCTATAAATTAATTCCACAAAAGTGCGCTTTCCCAAAGCCCTGAATTTGTTTCACTTCCAAGTATTGATTCCATTCCCTTCCGAAGGTTGCTGTTGATCTGTTTTCACCAGCCTAACTGGCAGGGTGTTCCTGATCATAACAATATGCTGCCTATTTATTTTCCTCTTGATGCCTGTGATTATTTTTCCAATCACGTTAAATCTGTTTCCTCTGGTTCCCAACCTCCTCCCTCATCACTGGAAACAATCTCTTATTATTTATTCTGTCAAAACCATTCTTAAATTTGAATGTATCTATCAAATCTCCTCTTAATCGTCATTGCTCTGAGGAGTACAACCCCAACTTCACCACTCTCCACATAACTGAAGTCCCACCTCCTCAGTACCACTCTAGACAATGACCTACATACTCCCCAAGGCCTTGAAATCCTTCATAAATTGTGATGTCCATAATTGGACACACTAGCCCGGCTGTGGCCTACCTAGTGTTTTACAAAGGATGAGCAGAACTTCCTTGCTCTTGTACTCTCTGCCTCCATTGATAAATCTAAGAATCCCATATGCTTTTTATAGGCCTTCTCACATCGTCCTTCAAATATTTGTCAACTTGCACTCCCTGGTCTCTCTCTTCCTGCACCCCCTTAAAATATTCACCATTTAGCTTTTATTACCTACATTTCGATTATATTGCATAAATACATTCAGGGGAAGTGAAATAAATGCATGAGAGAGAATGGGATGCAAAGTTATGTGGGTAGGGTTAGATGAAGAGGCATGGGAGAAGGCTTGAGTAGAGCATAAATATCGTATTTGCCAGTTTGGCTGAATGGATTATTTCTGTGCTGTTCATTCTACTTAATCTATCTCAACAGTATTTGATTGCCTGAGTGGTTAATCTGTGTAGCAGGCTCCCTCGGGAGTGCTAAATGATATATACTTCAATGCAAGGAGTATAGCAAATAAGGCAGATGAGCTGAGAGCACAGGTAGACACTTGGGAGTATCATATTATAGCCATGATAGAGACATGGCTGAAAGAGGGGCAGGTTTGGCAGCTCAATGTTCCTGGTTACAGGATTTTTAGACGGACAGAGAGGTGGGTAAAAGGGGTGGGGGTCTCAGTATTGATTAAAGAAACTATTACAACTGTGAGGAGGGATGACATTTTAGAGGGATCATCAAATGAGGCCATATGGGCCGAACTGAAAAATAAAAAAAGGGGTGATCACACTGCTGGGCATGTATTATAGACCTCCAAATAGTGGGAGGGAGATAGAAGAGCAAATATGTGAGCAAATTTCTGTTAAGGTCAAAAGACCATAGGGCAGTAATAGTAGGGGATTTCCACTATCCTAATATTGATTGGGACAATTATAGTGTGAAGGATATAGAGGGTGCAGAATTTATAAAATACATTTTAGAGAGCTTTTTTAGTCAGTATGTAACAAGCCCAACACGGGGCAGTTCTGGATTTAGTTTTGAGGAATGAAGCTGGGCAGGTTGAAGTTTTATTACTGGGAGAGCACTTGGGTGCCAGTGACTATAATTCAGTCAGATTCAAGGTAGTTTTGGATAAGGATAAGGATAGAACAGGAATAAAAGTTCCAAATTGGGGAAAAGCTGACTGTGCTAAGTTGAGAAGTGATATGACCATAGTGGACTGGAAACAGCTACTTGTGGGTAAATCAGTGTCGGAACAGTGGGAGGCATTCAAGGAGGAGATCCAGAGGGCTCAGGCCAAACATGTGCCCTTAAAGAAGAAGGCTGGGAGTAACAATTCTAGAGCCCCCTGGATGTCTAGGGACTTACAGGGAAGGATAAAGATAAAAAGTGAAGCATATGTCATATACCGATGGCTAAATACTATAGAATCTCTGGAGGCATATGGAAAGTATAGAGGTGAAATTAAAAAGGATATTAGGAATGCTAAGAGAGAGCATGAAAAACTATTTGCAAATAAAATCAAGGAAAACCCAAAGATGTTCTATAAATATATTGAGAGCAAGAGGATAACTAAAGAAAGGGCAGGATCTATTAGAGACCATGAGGGTAATCTGTGTATGGAGGTGGAAGATGTGGGTATGCTTCTCAATGAATATTTTGCATCTGTTTTCACAAAGGAAAGAGGCAATGTAGATACTGCTATCTAGGAGGAGTGTGAAATTCTGGATGAAATAAACATAGTGAGAGAAGAGGTATGGGGGGTTTGCAGCTTAGAACGTGGATAAGACCCCACACCTGGATGAAATGCATTCCAGGCTGTTGAGCGAAGCAAAAGAGGAAATAGCAGAAGCCTTGACCATCATTGTCTTGTCCTCTTTGGATTCAGGTATGGTGCCAGAGGACTGGAGGACTGCTAATGCACCCTGTTTAAGAAGGGGGAAAGGGATAGGCCGAGTAATTACAGGCCTGTCAGCCTAACCTCAGTGGTGGGAAAATTATTGGAAAAAATCCTGAAACACAGGATAAATCTACATTTAAAAAGACAAGGATTAATCAGGGATAGTCAGCGCGGATTTGTTAAGGAAAGATCGTGCTTGACTAACCTGATAGAACTTTTCGAGGAGGTAACCAGGAGGGTCAATGAGGGTAGTGCGTACGATGCAGTGTATATGGATTTTAGCAAAGCTATTGATAAGGTCCCACATGGCAGACTGGTCACGAAGGTAAAAGTCCATGGGATCCAGGGCAAAGTGGCAAGTTGGATCCAAAATTGTCTCAGAGGTAGGAAGCAAAGGGTAGTGGTTAATGGATATTTTTGTGATTGGAAGGATGTTTCAAGTGGGATTCCGCAGGATTCAGTACTGAGTCCCTTGCTTTTTGTGGTATACATCAATGATCTAGATTTGAATATAGGGGTATGATTAAAAAGTTTGCAGATGACACTAAAATTGTGGTTAATGACGAGGAAAGTCATGGACTGCAGGAGGATATTGATCTACTGGTCAGGTGGGCAGAGCAGTGGCAAATGGAATTTAATTCAGAGAAGTGTGAGGTAATGCATTTGGGGAGGCCTAATAAGGAAAGGTTTTACACATTAAACGGGAGGCCACTTAGAAGTGTAGATGAACAAAGGGACCTTGGAGTGCTGGTCCACAGATCCCTGAAAGTAGCAGGTCAGATGGATAAGTTCATTAAGAAGGCATACGGAGTGCTTGCCTTTATTGGCCAGGGCGTAAAATACAAGAGCAGGGAGGTTATACTTAAATTGTATAATACACTGATTAAGCTCAGCTGGAATACTGCGTGCAGTTCTGGTCGCCATATTATAGGAAGGGCATGATTGCACTAGAGAGATTGCAGAGGAGATTTACTAGGATGCTGCCTGGAATGGAGAACCTTAGATATGGGGACAGATTGGATAGGTTGGGTTTGTTCTCCTTGGAACAAAGGAGGCTGAGGGGGAGACCTCATTGAGTTGTATAACATTATGAGGGGACTGGACATAGTGGATAGCAAGGATCTATTTCTCTTGGTGGAGGGGTCAATTATGAGGGAGCATAGGTTTAAGATGGTTGGTGGAAGGTTTAAAAGGGATTTGAGGGGAAGCTTCTTCATGCAGAGAGTTGTGGCGGTCTGGAACTCACTGCCTGGAAGGGTGGTGGATGCAGAAACCCTTACCACATGTAAAAGGTGCTTGGATGTACACTTGAAACATAGAACCATAGAAACATAGAAATGTACAGTGCAGAAAGAGACCTTTCCGGCCCATCGTGTCCGCGCCGGCTGACAAAGAGCCGCACAACCCTTGATCAGCAGCCCTAAAGGTTACATATAAACCTATCAATAATGACGGAACGGCAAAGAGCACTGAGCCCAACCAGTCCTCCTCACACAACTGCGACACTCCTTATACTGAAACATTCTACACTCCACCCCAACCGGAGCCATGTGATCTCCTGGGAGACGCAAAAGTGCCATCACCTGCAGGGTTACGGACCTAGAGCTGGTAAGTGAGATTAGACTGGATAACATCTTGTTGGCTGGCGCAGACAGTACATCATGGAATCTAATACGGCCAGAGTGGTCTTCTGGACTAGTTTCGATCACCTGGATGGGTTGGAGAGGAATTTTCCCAGATTTTTTCCTCCACTTGGCCTGTGTTTTTATCTGTTTTTTGCCTCTCCCAGGATATCACATGGCTCCGGTTGGGGTGGAGTATAAACTGTTGTGATACATGGGATATTGCAGTTGTGTGGGGTGGACTGGTTGGGCCGCATGCTCTTTATCTTTCCACCATGGTTCATTGTTCATAGGTTTATATGTAACCTTCAGGGTTTCTGACCGAGGGCCATGTGGCTGTTTGTTGGCTGGTGTGGACACGGTGGGCCAAAATGGCCTCCTTCTGCGCTGTAAATTCTATGTTTCTATGTTAGTACTGCTTTACTCAAATGCCAATAGATAGATTTCTTACTGAACATAACATTTTGGGATATGATGGATGAGCAGTTTTAGCCATTACCTGTAAAATCACCATCAGTAAAATCACCATCGGTACAATCACCATTGGTAAAATAATCTGTACAATCACCATCAGTAAAATCATCATCGGTAAAAATCACCGTCAGTAAAATCATCATCGGTAAAATCACCATCGGAAAAATCACCATTGGTAAAAATCACCATCGGTAAAATCACCATCGGTAAAATCACCATAAGTAAAATCACCATCAGTACAATCACCATCAGTAAAATCATCATTGGTAAAAATCACCATCGGTAAAATCACCATCGGTAAAATCACTACTGGTAAAATCACCATCAGTAAAATCACCATTGGTAAAATCATCAGTAAAAATCACCATCAGTAAAATCATCATCGGTAAAAATCACCATCGGTAAAATCACCATCGGTAAAAATCACCATCGGTAAAATCACCATTGGTACAATCACCATCGGTAAAATCACCATTGGTAAAATCATCATCGGTACAATTACCATCAGTAAAAGCACCATCGGTAAAATCATCATCAGTAAAATCAACATCAGTAAAATCACCATCGGTACAATCACCATCGGTACAATCACCATCAGTAAAATCACCACAAGTAAAATCACCATCGGTACAATCACCATCGGTAAAATCACCATCGGTAAAATCACCATTGGTACAATCACCATCGGTAAAATCACCATTGGTAAAATCATCGGTACAATCACCATCAGTAAAAGCACCATCAGTAAAATCATCATCGGTAAAATCACCATCAGTAAAATCACCATCGGTACAATCACCATCGGTAAAATCACCATCAGTAAAATCAGCATCGGTAAAATCACCATCAATAAAATCACCATCAGTAAAATCACCATCGGTAAAATCACCATTGATAAAATCACCACAAGTAAAATCACCATCAGTAAAATCACCATCAGTACAATCACCATCAATAAAATCATCATCGGTAAAATCACCATCAGTAAAATCACCATCGGTACAATCACCATCGGTAAAATCACCATCGGTAAAATTACCATCAATAAACATAAAAACATAGAAAATAGGTGCAGGAATAGGCCATTTGGCCCTTCGAGCCTGCACCGCCATTCAATGAGTTCATGGCTGAACATGCAACTTCAGTACCCCACTCCTGCTTTCTCTCCATACCCCTTGATCCCTTTAGCCATAAAGGGCCATATCTAACTCCCTTTTCAATATATCTAACGAACTGGACTCAACATCTTTCTGTGCTAGAGAATACCACAGGTTCACAATTCTCTGAGTGAAGAAGTTTCTCCTCATCTCGGTCCTAAATGGCTTACCCCTTATCTGTAGACTGTGACCCCTGGTTCTGGACTTCCCCAACATCGGGAACATTCTTCCTGCATCTAACCTGTCCAGTCCCGTCAGAATTTTATATGTTTCTATGCAATCAACTCTCATTCTTCTAAATTCCAGTGAATATAAGCCTAGTCGATCCAGTCTTTCTTCATATGTCAGTCCTGCCATCCCGGGAATCAGTCTGGTGAAACTCAAACAGCACTCCCTCAACATCAAGAATGTCCTTCCTCAGATTAGGAGATCAAAACTGTACACAATATTCAAGGTGTGGCCTCACCAAGGCCCTGTACAACTGCAGTAAGACCTCCCTGCTCCTATACTCAATTCCTCTCGCTGTGAAGGCTAACATACCATTTGCCTTTTTCACCGCCTGCTGTACCTGCATGCCAACTTTCAATGACTGATGTACCATGACACCCAGGTCTCGTTGCACCTCACCTTTTCCTAATCTGTCACCATGCAGATAATATTCTGCCTTCCTGTTTTTGCCACCAAAGTGGATAACCTCACATTTATCTACATTATACTGCATCTGCCATGCATTTGCCCACTCACCTAACCTGTCCAAGTCACCCTGCAGCCGCTTAGCATTCTCCTCACAGCTTAGTGTCATCTGAAAATTTAGAGATATTACATTCAATTCCTTTGTCTAAATCATTAATGTATATTGTAAATAGCTGGGGTCCCAGCACTGAACCTTGCGGTACCCCACTAGTCACTGCCTGGCATTCTGAAAATGACCCGTTTATTCCTACTCTTTGCTTCCTGTCTGCCAACCAGTTCTCTATCCACATCAATACATTACCCCCAATACCACGTGCTTTAATTTTGCACACTAATCTCTTGTGTGGGACCTTGTCAAAGCCTTTTGAAAGTCCAAATACACCACACCCACTGGTTCTCTCTTGTCCATTCTACTAGTTACATCCTCAAAAAATTCTAGATTTGTCAAGCATGATTTCCCTTTCACAAATCGATGCTGACTTGGACCGATCCTGTCACTGCTTTCCAAATGCGCTGCTATTACATCTTTAATAATTGATTCCAACATTTTTCCCACTACTGATGTCAGGCTAACCAGTCTATAATTCCCTGTTTTCTCTCTCCCTTCTTTTTGGGGTTACATTAGCTACCCTCCAATTCATAGGAACTGATCTAGAGTTGATAGAATGTTGGAAAATGACCACCAATGCATCCACTATTTCTAGGGCCACTTCCTTAAGTACTCTGGGATGCAGACTATCAGGCCCTGGGGATTTATCAGCCTTCAATCCGATCAATTTCCCTAACACAATTTCCTGACTAATAAGGATTTCCTTCAGTTCCTCCTTCTCGTTAGACCCTCGGTCCCCTAGTATTTCCGGAAGGTTATTTGTGTCTTCCTTAGTGAAGACAGAACCAAAGTATTTGTTCAATTGGTCTGCCATTTTTCAAATGTCCTGCTACTGCTTCTTTAATAATGGACTCCAACATTTTCCCAACCACAGATGTTAGGCTAACTGGTCTATAGTTTCCTGTTTTTCGTCTGCCTCCTTTTTTAAATAGGGGCATTACATTTGCAGTTTTCCAGTCTGCTGAGAACTCCCCAGAATCCAGGGAATTTTGGTAAATTACATCCAATGTATCAAAAAGTAAATTACGTAATAAAACTTTGAAATTAATTTAAGTTCTATTACTTTAAAAAAAAGTGAAGTGCTATTTTAATTTATGTGTGGGTATCTTTGATTTTAGGGATATTCTCATTGATAGCTCAGAACTTCCATTACTATGAATGAGAATACTACATTTCCAGGTCCACGTGAACCCAGCGCTTATGATCCCGGGATGTGTGGGCCTCTGCGCTGGGTGCGCATCTCGGCCTCGGACCGCAAGTGTTCGTTCCTCTGAGACCACCACGTACTTTTGACAAAACCATTTCGATCGGAGGCATCTGCCCGCGGGAAGCCTCCGACCCCAATATTTGCCCCAATATATTGCACATCTGTGTAATATTTGTGATGTAAAGATTGTTGGGTTTGAAGTAGTTAACTGAATCTGTTTGTTCAGTGCCTGTAATTAATGCCAGTCTCCATGGGAACTAATTGTGTCACCAGAGCGTTTCCCTGCTTTAAATAAGCAATTATTTTCAACATGCGGTGTCAGTGGGAGCATCGCGTGTGGCACTGATACCGATCAACAGCTGTACAGGGAGTGAAGGAACCAATAGGAATCTGAGAGCAAAAGATTGCAACGTTACAACAATGGCCCACAATCTGAGAGCAGTAGATTATAGCAGTCCGTTCTGGGCTTTTCAGATTCTCCATGTATATTATGATTTACTACAAGTAAGGGATTGGATATATTATCCGCTTGTGGGTATACAAGTAATTTATTATCCACTCCTCGCTGCTGTGGGTGTCACCGGTAAGTCCCTATATCCAGCTATAAATTCTATAATGGCTATAATTACTGATTCTGTTATTCACTGTTGCTCTTTCTGGCAAGTCTTTATATCGAGCTAAAACTCTGGAGGGGGATATCCTGGAGGCAACATGTATTTACTGGGTCTTTGGGAGTGAGATTTAATTCACAAAGGGTCCCTGGGAATGAGACTGTATTTGCAATGTCCTTGGGGTGTGTCACTGTTGAACAGAGATCCAGAGAGAGGCAAATATTCAAACGGGACGAGAGGCGGTTCAAACACCGGAACCAGAGAGCGTACAAATATTGGCAGGGTTCCAGAGAATGTACTGATATTTATAGGGTTACTGAGAATGTACTGATATTTACAGGGGACACAGAGAAAGTACTGATATTTACAGGGGACAGAGAATGTACTGATATTTACAGGGGACACAGAGAATGTACTGATATTTACAGGGGACACAGAGAATGTACTGATATTTATAGGGGACACAGAGAATGTACTGATATTTACAGGGTCCAAGAGAATGTACTAATATTTACAGGGGACAGAAAATGTAACAATATTAATGTAATAATAATTACAGACAATTACAGTACTTATCGTGACAGGGGCAATAGGAGACAGTGCTAATATTTAAGGAGTGGAAAAGGAACGTCTGTAGCCCATTCTGGGGGGAGAGGTTGAACAGCCAGATGTCGTGGTCCATATCGGGACCAATGACATAGGCAGGAAGAGGGATGAGGTCCTGCAGGTAGATTTTAGGGAGCTAGGAGAGTGATTAAAAAGTAGGACCTCAAAGGTAGTAATCTCCGCGTTACTCCCGGTGCCACAAGCTAGTTGAATATAGAAATAGGAGGATAGAGCAGATGAATGCGTGGCTGGAGAGATGGTGCAGGAGGGAGGGCTTTTATTCCTGAGGCATTTTGACTGTTTCTGGGGGAAATGGGACCTGTACAAGCCGGACGGGTTTCACCTCAACAGAGCCGGGACCAATATCATTGTGGTGGAGTGAGGGGGAGGAGAGGTTACTAGTACCATTGGGGAGGGTTTAAACTTTCTTAGCAGGGGGATGGGAACCGGAGAATAGATTCAGTTGGGAGAGATGCAAAGCTTGAATTGGAAAGCAGCAAAGTAGAAAGTGAATTTGGAAGACAGAGGAAACAAGGGCTGGAAAATAGACAACAAGGAAGTCTGGCAGTGCTAAATGGTATATACTTCAATGCAAGGAGTACAGGGAATAAGGCAGATGATCTGAGGGCACAGATAGACACTTGGGAGTACGATATTATAGCTATTACTGAGATATGGCTGAAAGAAGAGCAGGTATGGCAGCTCAACATTCCTGGTTACAGGGTTTTCAGACGAGATAGAGAGGGTCAAAAAAGGAGGGTGGGGTCGCAGTATTGATTAAAGAAACAATTACAGCTGTGAGGAGGGATGATACATTAGAGGGGTCATCAACTGAGGCCATATGGGTTGAATTGAAAAACAAAAAGGGGCGATCACACTGCTGGGAGTGTACTATAGACCCCCAAACAGTCAGAGGGAGAGAGAAGTGCAAATATGTCGGCAAATTGCTGAGAGGTGCAAAAACTAAAGAGCTGTAATAGTAGGGATTTTCAACTACCCTAATATTAACCAGGATAAAATTAGTGTGAAGGGAATAGAGGGTGCGGAATTTCTAAAATGCATTCAGAAGAACATTTTTAGCCAGTGGCCCTGAAATCCCAACCAGTACGGACCCGAGAAGGCATCGCAAAATCCGGTTTTCGACACGCCAAGCAGTTGCGCCGTTAGCCGCCGTTTCCTATCTGTCGAGTTTCTGGCTTAACAAGGACATTCCCACGGCAGAGATTGGGCTATTTGCCCATCTCTTGTTCACAAATACTGGAGTACTGAAGTGACATGATCAGCCATGACCACATTGAATGGTGGTGCAGGCTCGAAGGGCCGAACGGCCGACTCCTGCACCTGTTTTCTATGTTTCTAAATGTCCTTATAACTCTTACACCTGGTAAAAGTGGGCACATATCCTACTTTTACCAGTGTAAGTGCTTAAAAACATATGAAAAACATCTAAAAATAAAATTTCAAAATACAAAATACTGAAGCAGTAGCAGGACATTTGGAAAAGCAAAATTCGGTCAGGCAGAGTCAGCATGGATTTATGAAGGGGAGGTCATGTTTGACAAATTTGCTGGAATTCTTTGAAGATGTAACGAACAGGGTGGATACAGGGGAACCATTGGATGTGGTGTATTTGGACTTCCAGAAGGCATTTGACAAGTTTACTGCACAAGATAAAAGTTCACGGGGTTGGGGGTAATATGTTAGCATGGATAGAGGATTGGCTGACAAACAGAAAACAGAGAGCTGGGATAAATGGTTCATTCTCTGGTTGACAATCAGTAACGAGTGGGGTGTCGCAGGGATCAGTGCTGGGACCACAACTATTTACAATCTATATTAACGACTTGGAAGAAGGGATTGAGTGTAATGTAGCCAAGTTTGCTGATGATACAAAGATGGGAGGAGGGGCAATGTGTGAGGAGGACATAAAGAGTCTGCAGGAGGACATAGACACTTATGTGAATGGGCAAAAATTTGGCAGATGGAGTATAATGCTAGAAAGTGTGAGATCATGCACTTTGGCAGAAAAAAATCAAAGAGCAAGTTATTATTTAAATGGAGATAGATTGCAAAGTGCTGCGGTACAGCGGGATCTGGGGGTACTTGTGCATGAAACACAAAAGGATAGTATGCAGCTACAGCAAGTGATCAGGAAGGCCAATGGAATCCTGGCCTTTATTGCAAAGGGGATGGAGTATAAAAGCAGGGAAGTCTTGTTACAGCTGTACAGGGTATTGGTGAGGCCACACCTGGAATACTGCGTGCAGTTTTGGTTTCCATATTTACAAAAGGATATACTTGCTTTGGAGGCAGTTCAGAGAAGGTTCACTCGGTTGATCCCGGGGAGGAGGGGGTTGACTTATGAGGAAACGTTGAGTATGTTGGGCCTCTACTCATTGGAATTCAGAAGAATGAGAGGTGATCTTATCGAAATGTATAAGATTATGAGAGAGCTTGACAAGGTGGATGCAGAGAGGATGTTTCCACTGATGGGAGAGACTAGAACTCGAGGGCATAATCTTAGAATAAGGGACCGCCCATTTAAAACTGAGATGAGGAGAAATTTCTTCTCTCTGAGGGTTGTGGATCTGTGGAATTCGCTGCCTCAGAGTGCTTTGGAAGCTGGGACATTGAATAAATTTAAGACCGAAATAGACAGTTACTTGAGCGATGGGGAGATGAGGGGTTATGGGGAGCGGGCGGGGACGTGGAGCTGAGTCTACATGATCTTATTGAATGGCGGAGCAGGCTCGAGGGGCCTTATGGCCTATTCCTGCTCCTACTTCTTATGTTCTTATGTTATATTTATGTTAAAAATCCTGCCCACTCAGGTAATTTTATTTTAAACCATAATTAAAACTTTTTTAAAAATTGGCAAGTATTTTTTTTTCAAAAACATTTCTATCAACTTTCATTTCTATAATGTATTTATGTGAGGTGTTTTTTAATGTTTTATGTAGTGTTTGGATATTTGGGGGTGTTTCTCATTCATAGTAATAGGAGTTTCGGACTTACGAAACCCTATTGCTATGAATGTGAAAATACTTTACTGTGATTGGGTGTGTAGGCCCATGTGACTCCTGCGGTCGTCCCAACGTGAACGCGCTCCATTGCGCAAGAAGGGGAACCCTCGAGTCCGGGATCTTTGGTGAGCGTTTGAATAAAATCACATCTTTTCTCCTATTTTTAGTCGAACGCCCGCGGGAAGAAGAAACCGAGATTTCAGGCCCAATATGTAGCAAGCCCAACAAGGGAGGAGGCGGTTCTGGAATTAGTTTTAGGGGATGGAGTTAGACAGGTGGAAGGGATATCAGTTGGAGAGCATTTAGGTGCTAGTGATCATAATTCAGTTAAATTTAGGGTCATTACGGACGAGGACAAAGATCGACCAGGAATAAAAGTTCTCAATTGGGGAAAAGCCAATTTTGCTAAGCTAAGTTTTCATTTAGCCAAGGTGAACTGGAAACAGCTACTTGAAGGTAAATCAGTGTCAGAGTAGTGGGAGGCATTCAAGGAGGAGATCCTGAGGGTTCAGAGCAAGTATGTTCCCTTAAAGAAAAAGGGTGGGACTAACAAAGCAAAGAGAGAGCATAACAAAATGTAGGCAAGTAAAATCAAGGAAAACCCAAAGATATTTTATAAATGCATTAAGAGCAAGAGGATAACTAAAGAAAGAGTAGGACCTATTAGAGACCATAAAGATAACCTGTATGTAGAGGTGGAAGACATGGGTATGGTTATTAATGAATAATTTGCATCTATTTTCACAAAAGAGAGGGATGATGCAGACATTACTATCAGGGAGGAAGAGTGTGAAATATTTGATGAAATAAACATTTTGAGGGAGAAAGTATTAAGGGGTTTAGCAGCTTTGAAAGTGGTTAAATTCCCAGGCCCGGATTAAATGTACCCAGGCTGTTAAGAGGCAAAAGAGGAAATAGCAGAGGCTCTGACCATCATTTGCCAATCCTCACTGGGTACAGATGTGGTGCCAGAGGACTGGAGGATTGCTAACATTGTACCGTTGTTTAAAAAGGGAGAAAGGGATAGATCGAGTAATTACAGGCCAGTCAGCAGAACCTCGCTGGTGGGAAAATTAATGGAAAAAATTCTGGGGGACAGGATAAATCGTCATTTCGAAAGACACGGATTAATCAAGGATAGTCAGCATGGATTTGTTAAGGGAAGGTCGTGTCTGACTAACTTGATTGAATTTTTTAAGGAGGTAACCAGGAGGGTCGATGAGGGTATTGCATTTGATGTAATGTATATAGTTTTTAGCAAAGCTTTGATAAGGTCCCACATGGTCATGAAAGTAAAAGCCCATGGGATCCAGGGCAAAGTGGCAAGTTGGATCCAAAATTGGCTCAGAGGCAGGAAGCAAAGGGTAATGGTTGATGGGTGTTTTTGTGACTGGAAGGCTGTTTCCAGTGGGGTCCCGCAGGGCTCAGTACTGGGTCCCTTGCTTTTTGTGGTATATATCAATGATTTAGACTTGAATGTAGGGGTTTTAATTAAGAAGTTTGCAGATGATATTAAAATCGGCTGTGTGATTAATAATGAAGAAGAAAGCTGTTGACTGCAGGAAGATATCAATGAACTGGTCAGGTGGGCAGAACAGTGGCAAATAGAATTCAATCTGGAGAAGTGTGAGGTAATGCATTTGGGGAGAGCTAACAAGCTAACAAGGCAAGGGAATACACATTAAATGGTAGGACACAGAAGTGTAGATGAACAAAGGGACCTTGAAGTACATGTCCACAGATCCCTGAAGGTAGCAGGCCAGGTAAATAAGGTGGTTAAGACGGCATACGGAATACTTGCCTTTATTAGCCAAGGCATAGAATACAAGAGCAGGGAGGTTATGCTTGAACTGTATAAAACACTAGTTAGGCCGCAGATGGAGTACTGTGTGCAGTTCTGGTCACCACATTACAGGAAAGATGTGATTGCACTAGAGAGGGTACAGAGGAGATTTACAAGGATGTTGCCTGGACTGGAGAATTTTAGCTATGTGGAAAGATTGGATAGGCTGTGTTTGCTTTCTTTGGAACAGATGAGGCTGAGGGGAGACCTGATTGAGGTGTATAAAATTATGAGGGGCCTGGATAGAGTGGATGGGAAGGACCTGTTTCCCTTAGCAGAGCGGTCAACAATGAAGAGGATAGAGGGTTAAAGTAAATGGGGGGAGGTTTAGAGGCAATCTGAGGGGAAATTTCTTCACCCAGAGGGTGGTGGGGGTCTGGAACTCACTACCTGAAAGGGTGGTAGAGGCAGAAACCCTCACCACATTTAAAGGTTACTTGGATGTGCACTTGAAGTGCCGTAACCTACAGGCTACGGACCAAGAGCTGGAAAGTAGGATTAGGCTGGGTAGCTCTTTATCGATCGGCACGGACGCGATGGGCCGAAATGGCCTCCTTCCGTGCTGTAAATTTCTATGATTCTCTGATTCTAAGAAAAGGTATTAATATTTCGTGGTGATATGGAGACAGAATCAATATTAACAGAGGAGCTAGAGGCAGTACGGATGTTTACAGATGAATTAGAGACCGTACTAATATTTAAAGTGGATCCAGAGACTGTATGCATATTAACAGAGGACAAAGAAAATGTAGGTATGTTTACAGGGGATCCACAGACATTATTAGTATCGACATAGGATCCAGAGATCCAGAGGTACTAATATCGACAACTTGTATTTATATAGCGCCTTTAACATAGTAATTCATCCCAAGGCACTTCATAGGTGTGTTATAAAACAAAATTTGACAGCAGGTCATGAAGGTAGGTTTTAGACAGATGACCTTGGTCATAGAGCTGGTTTTAAGGAGTGCCTGAAAGGAGGAGAGAGAGGTAGGGAAGAGGATTGGTTCAGTGAGAGAATTCCACAGTTTAGCCCCTTGATGGAGCGATGGAAATCAGTGGCCAGAATTAGAGGAGTGCAGATAACTTGGGGGGATTGTGGGACTGAAGGAGATTACAGAGATAGGGAGGGGGCGAGGTCATGGAGTGATTTGAAAACAAGGATCAGAATTTGAAACATGAGGCGTTGCTTAAGCCGGAGCCAATGTAGGACAGCGAGCACTAGGGGTGATGGATGAGTGGGACTTGGTGCGAGTTAGGACACGGGCTGCCGATTTTTGGATCACCACAGAGGGTCCTGAGACTGTACCAACACTTACAGAGGGTCCTGAGACTGTACCAACACTCACAGAGGGTCCACAGACTATACTAATATTTCCAGCGGATCCAATTTTACATGACCATTCAGCTCCAGACCTCATTACAACGTTGGTCCAAACATGGATAAAAGAGCTGAATTCCAGAGGTAAGGTGAGAGTGGCTGCCCTTGACATCAAGGCAGCATTTGACCAAGTGTGGCATCAAGGAGCCCTATGATTTAGATGAGGGGATTAAATGTAGTATCTCCAAGTTTGCGGATGACACTAAGTTGGGTGGCAGTGTGAGCTGCGAGGAGGATGCTATGAGGCTGCAGAGTGACTTGGATAGGTTAGGTGAGTGGGGAAATGCATGGCAGATGAAGTATAATGTGGATAAATGTGAGGTTATCCACTTTGGTGGTAAAAACAGAGAAACAGACTATTATCTGAATGGTGACAGATTAGGAAAAGGGGAGGTGCAACAAAACCTGGGTGTCATGGTACATCAGTCATTGAAGGTTGGCATGCAGGTACAGCAGGCGGTTAAGAAAGCAAATGGCATGTTGGCCTTCATAGCGAGGGGATGTGAGTACAGGGGCAGGGAGGTGTTACTACAGTTGTACAGGGCCTTGGTGAGGCCACACCTGGAGTATTGTGTACCGGTTTGGTCTCCTTGCTTGAGGAAGGACATTCTTGCTATTGAGGGAGTGCAGCGAAGGTTCACCAGACTGATTCCCGGGATGGCGGGACTGACATATCAAAAAGACTAAATCAACTGGGCTTGTGTTCACTGGAGTTCAGAAGAATGAGAGGGGATCTCAGAGAAACATTTAAAATTCTGACTGGTTTAGACAGGTTAGATGCAGGAAGAATGTTCCCAATGTTGGGGAAGTCCAGAGCCAGGGGTCACAGTCTAAGGATAAGGGGTAAGCCATTTAGGACCGAGATGAGGAGAAACTTCTTCAGCCAGAGAGTGGTGAACCTGTGGAATTCTCTACCACAGGGAGTTGTTGAGGCCAATTCACTAAATATATTCAAAAAGGAGTTAGATGTAGTCCTTACTACTAAGGGGATCAAGGGGTATGGCGAGAAAGCAGGAATGGGGTACTGAGGTTGCATGTTCAGCCATGAACTCATTGAATGGCGATGCAGGCTCGAAGGGCCGAATGGCCTACTCCTGCACCTATTTTCTATGTTTCTATGTTTCTAAAACTGAAGTCAATGGGATTCAGGGGGAAAACTCTACACTGGCTGGAGTCATACCGAGCACAAAGGAAGATGGTTGAGTTTGTTGGTGCCAATCACGTCTGGACATCGCTACAGGAGTTCCTCAGGGCAATGCCCGAGGCCCAACCATCTTCAGCTGCTTCATCAATGACCTTCCCTCCATCATCAGGTCAGAAATGGGGATGTTCGCTGATGATTGCACAGTGTTCTGTGCCATTCACAGATAATGAAGCAGTCCGTGCCCACAGTGGCAAGACCTGGAACCATTCAGGCTCTGGTTAATAAGTGGCAAGTAACATTCACACCACACAAGTGCCAGGCAATGACTATCTCCAACAAGACATTCAACAGCTGAATCCCCCACCATCAACTTCCTGGGGGTCACCATTAACCAGAAAATTAACTGGACCAGCCACATAAATACTGTGGCTACAAGAGCAGATCAGAGTATTCTGTAATGAGTGACCCACTTCCTCCTGACTCCCCAAGGCCTTTCCACCATCTACAAGGCACAACTCAGGAGTGTGATGCAATATTTTCCACTTGCCTGGATGAGTGCAGCTCCAATAATATTCAAGAAGCTCGACACTATCCAGGACAAAGCAGCCCGCTTGATTGGCATCCCATCCACCACCTTAAACATTCACTCCCTCCACCACTGGCGCACCTTGGCTGCAGTGTGTACCATCTACAAGATGCACTGCAGCAACTCCCAAACCCGCGACCTCTACCACCTAGAAGGACAAAGGGAGCAGGCGCATGGAACACCACCACCTCCAAGTTCCCCTCCAAGTCACACACCATCCTGACTTTGAAATATATCTATTGTGCTCCTAACACAGATGAGGCTGCACACAGGGACGTTAAAGTAACAGTGACCTCAGTCTTTAATCGACACTCCAGAGTGAGGAACAGGCCTTAGGGGCCGGCTGAAATACATTGCTTCCAAGGGATGCTGGGATCCCTTGGGACTTCAGCGGATGAGCTCCCTGGTGGTGGAAAATGGGAGTGCATGCTTTACAGATACACATCACTCCCCCCCCCCAAAGTCAAAGTGAAAACTATTTACAAGGTGAGGCGGTCGGGAGCCTTTCTTTCCCTGGTGGACCGCCTCGGTACAAATGTCTGTTCTGGTGTGTTGGTTGTGCCCTCGCTGGGCTGGCGTGTTGTTGGCCCTGCAGGGCTGCTAGGTGATCCTGGCTTTGCTGGGCTGTTGGGCGTGATGGGTTTGATTTCCTGGTCCGGCGTGGTGTCGTTGATCCTTTGGGTGTGTGTTGTGGGCTCGATAAAGGTGGTGTCTGCTGTGGATTGTTCAGGGCAGTCTGTGAACCGCAGCCTCGTTTGGTCCAGGTGCTTTCTGCAAATTTGTCCATTGTCTAGTTTGACTACAAACACCCTATTCCCTTCTTTAGCTATCACCGTGCCCGCGATCCACTTGGGACCATGTCCATAGTTTAGCACATACACAGGGTCATTCAGATCAATTTCCCGTCACACGGTGGTGCGACCATCGTTTACATTTTGTTGCTGCCTCCTGCTCTCTACCTGATGATGCAGGTTGGGGTGAACCAGCGAGAGTCTGGTTTTAAGTGTCCTTTTCCTGAGTAGCTCAGCCGAGGGCAGCCTTGTGAGTGAGTGGGGTCTCGTGCGGTAGCTGAGCAGTACTCGGGACAGGTGGGTTTGGAGTGAGCCTTCTGTGACTTGTTTAAGGCTCTGTTTGATGGTTTGTACTGCCCATTGGAGGCTGGTTTAAACGGGGCCGAGGTGACATGTTTGATCCCATTGCGGGTCATGAATTCTTTAAATTCAGCACTGGTGAAACATGGCCCGTTGTCACTGACCAGTATGTCAGGCAGGCCGAGGGTGGCAAACATGGCCCTCAGGCTTTCAATGGCGGTGCTTCCCGACATTATTTCACATGCAATCCATTTTGAATAAGCATCCACCACCACCAGGAACATTTTATCGAAAAACGGGCCCGCATAGTCGACATGGATCCTCGACCATAGTCTGGAGGACCAGGACCACAAACTTAGTGGTGCCTCTCAGGGTGCGTTGCTCAACTGAGCACATACGCTGCATTGCCGTACACAGGACTCGAAGTCAGAGTCGATACCGGGCCACCACATGTGGGATCTGGCTATCGCTTTCATCATTACTATACCCGTGTGTGTGCTGTGGAGATCCAAGATGAACGTCTCCCTGCTCTTTTTGGGTAGCACTACGCGGCTACCCCACAACAGGCAGTCTGCCTGAATGGACAGCTCGTCCTTTCGCTGCTGGAACAGCTTGATTAGCTCTTGCATTTCAACGGGGATGTTTTTTCCCCCATACCCAGTTCTCACCCTTGCGCAATAACACATGTAGGGGCTCTAAAAGGGTGCTTAACCCCGGTAGGAAGTTACCAAATTAATTGAAGAGTCCCAGGAATGACCGCAGCTCCGTGGCATTCTGTGGCCTGGGCGCGTTCCTGATAGCCTCTGCCTTGGCGTCTGTGGGCCGAATGCCATCCGCCGCGATCTTTCTCCCCAAAAACTCCACTTCTGTTGACTTGAAGACGCATTTCGACCTCTTCAGCCGCAGCCCTACACGATCCAGTCACTGGAGGACCTCCTCCAGGTTTTTTAAGTGCTCAGCGGTGTCCCGACCCGTGAGCAATATGTCGTCTTGAAAGACCACCGTGTGTGGTACCGACTTAAGGAGGCTCTCCATGTTTCTCTGGAAGAACGCTGCAGCCGACCGAATTCCAAACGGGCATTTGTTGTAGATGAACAGTCCCTTTTGCGTGTTGATTCAGGTGAGGCCCTTCGAAGACTCTTCCAGCTCCTGCGTCATGTAGGCCGAAGTCAGGTCGAGTTTGGTGAACATCTTGCCTCCTGCCAGCGTCGCAAATAGGTCGTCTGCCTTTGGTAGCGGGTATTGGTCCTGTAGCGAGAAACGATTAATAGTTACTTTATAATCGCCGCAAATCCTGACCGTGCCATCACTTTTGAGTACTGGAACAATCGGGCTGGCCCACTCGCTGAATTCCACTGGGGATATGATGCCCTCGCGTTGCAGCCTGTCCAGCTCGATTTCCACTCTCTCCCTCATCATGTGAGGTACCGCTCGCGCCTTGTGGTGAATGGATCGTGCCTCTGGAACCAAGTGGATCCACACCTTCGTCCCAGAAAAGTTTCCAATGCCTGGCTCAAAAAGGGAAGGAAATTTGTCAAGAACCTGGGTACATGAGGCCTCATCGACATGTGATAGCGCTCGGATGTCATCCCAGTTCCAGCGGATTTTGCCCAGCCAGCTCCTTCCAAGCAATGTGGGGCCATCGCCCGGGACAATCTAGAGTGGCAGTTCGTGCACCGTGCCCTCGTAGGTGACCTTGACCATGGCGCTGCCCAGGACAGTGATAAGCTCTTTGGTGTATGTTCTCAGTTTCGTGTGGATAGGGCTCAGGGCTGGTCTGAATGCCTTGTTGCACCATAGTCTCTCAAACATCTTTTGACTCATGATGGATTGGCTAGCGCCAGTGTCCAGTTCCATGGCTACGGGTAAGCCATTCAATTTTATGTTTAGCATTATAGGTGGACATTTCATCGAAAATGTGTGCACCCTGTGTACTTCAGCATCTGCCTCCTCTCTCTGAGGCTCGAAATTGCTCTGATCCACCATGGACCGATCTTCCTCTGCCACGTGGTGGTTAGCAGGTTTTGTCAAGCTTGCAGCTCATTTGCAAGCTCATTGGAAGTGCCCCATTGTTCCACAGCTCTTGCAAACAAACCCTTTGAAGTGGCATGAATAGGCAGAATGGAAGCCTCCACAATGTCAACAAGGTGTGAATTGCCTTGCATTCATCCTTTGTTGGGGACTCTGAATCACCTGGCACCTGAGGCCTGCTGGCAGTTGCAGATTCGTGGGTTCTGCCCTGTACATTTCTGCTCGCAAATACAGTTCCAGTTAATTTATGTGTGCTGAGAGATTTATTTGGTGTTATCACTGGTGGACATAAACGCCTGTGCTATCGCAATGGCCTTACTGAGGGTCGGTGTCTCTACAGTCAAAAGTTTTCATAGGATGGTCTCGTGGCCAATGCCCAGTACAAAAAAGTCTCTGAGCATTTGCTCCAGGTAGCCATCAAACTCACATTGTCCTGCAAGTCGCCTTAGCTCGGCGACGTAGCTCGCCACTTCCTGACCTTCAGATCGCTGGCACGTGTAGAACCGATACCTCACCATCAGCATGCTCTCCCTCGGGTTAAGATGCTTCCAAACCAGTGTACACAGCTCCTCATATGACTTATCTGTGGGTTTCACCAGAGCCAGAAGATTCTTCATGAGGCTGTAGGTCGGTGCCCCGCAGACTGTGAGGAGGACCGCTCTCCTTTTTGCAGCGTTTCCTTCTACGTCCAGCTCGTTGGCTACAAAGTATTGGTCTAGCCATTCGACATAGGCTTCCCAGTCCTCACCCTCCGAGATCTTCTCCAGGATGCCCACAGTTTGCTGCATCTTTGCACTGGATTCATATTCTCGTCGCCAGTTATTGTGTTCCTAACACAGATGAGGCTGCACACAGGGAGGTTAAAGTAACAGAGACCTCAGTCTTTAATAAGACACTCCAGAGTGAGGAACAGGCCTTCGGGGCTGGGTCAAATACAGAGCTCCCAAGGGATGCTGTGATCCCTTGGGACTTCAGGGGATGAGCTCCCTGGTGGCGGAACACGGGAGTGCATGCTTTACAGATACACCACAATATCGCCTTCCTTTCATCGTCCCTGGGTCAAAATCCTGGAATTCCCTCCTGAACAACACTGAGAGTTCCTTCAGCACATGGACTGCAACGGTTCAAGTAGAAGACCCACCACAACCTTCCCAACGATGAGTAAGGATGGGCAATAAACACTGGCCTTGCTAGAGATGCCCATATCCCATGAATGAATACATTTGAAGTTATTAACAGATGATCTAGAGAATGTCCTAATGTTTACAGGTTTTCCAGAGATGGTACTAATATTTACACTGGGTCCCAGCATGATGTATAACATTCCTGTTATGTCCTTGCCTTACAGTTAACCTACTGACGATTGTGATCCTGACTCGGGGAAAGTGCGGTCTCTCCAAATGTGTCACTCGTTACCTGGTGGCCATGGCAGCAGCGGATCTACAGGTCGTTATCCTCGACCTGATATTGAGGCAAATTCCAGTTCGTTTTTCGAGTCACTTCCATTTCGTGATGTCCATTCCTGTGTGTAATATCCACGCCGTCCTGCTGTATGCAGCCACAGACTGCTCTGTCTGGTTCACCGTCACTTTCACCTTCGATCGATTTGTGGCCATTTGTTGCCAGAAGCTGAAAACCAAATATTGCACCGAGAGAACAGCGGCTGTGGTTCTGGGAACAGTGACTGTGCTGAGCTGTTTAAAGGATATTTTCTGGTATTTTATGTTAACGGGTAAATATTACCTCTACAACGATCCCTGGTTTTGTTATAGACGAGATGGTGTTGTTGGTTCAAGAGTCTGGGCAATAATCGAACTCCTTCATTATATTCTCACCCCTTTTGTCCCATTTGTTCTCATCCTGCTGCTCAATGCTCTCACCGTCAGACACATTTTAGTGGCCAGCAGAGCTCGCAGGAGACTCCGGGGTCCCAGCCATGGGGGGGGTCCCAGAGACCCTGAGATGGAGAGCCGCAGGAAATCTGTCATTTTATTGTTTGTTATCTCGGGGAATTTCATCCTGTTATGGTCAACGTATATGGTGTATTCTATATGCAACCGACTGTGGTACATTGGATTTAATGCTGTATCTCTACCTCTCTGTGTACAAGAGCTGGGCTTCATGCTGCAACTCCTGAGTTGCTGCACCAACACTTGTATTTATGCTGTGACCCAGACTAAGTTCAGAGAGCAGTTAAAGAATGTGATGAAATATCCCTTTAATAGAATTGTCAAATGCATTAAACAATAAGAACTGAAGATTTTCCAGCATCAGAACTGAATCCTATCTTATATTTTCACCAAGCAGCTCACCCTGTGATATAGACACAGTGGGTCTGCTCTCCCCAGGATTTGTGATACACAGTGGGCCTGGTCTGCTCTCCCCGGGGTCTGTGATACACAGTGGGCCCAGTCTGCTCTCCCCCCGGGGTCTGTGATACACAGTGGGCCCGGTCTGCTCTCCCCGGGGTCTGTGATACACAGTGGGCCCAGTCTGCTCTCCCCCCAGGGTCTGTGATATACAGTGGGCCCAGTCTGCTCTCCCCGGGGTCTGTGATACACAGTGAGCGGGGGGGGGGGGTCTGCTCTCCCCCCAGGGTCTGTGATACACAGTGGGCCCCAGTCTGCTCTCCCCCCGGGGTCTGTGATACACAGTGGGCCCGGTCTGCTCTCCCCCCGGGGTCTGTGATACACAGTGGGCCCGGTCTGCTCTCCCCCTGCCCCCTGGGGTCTGTGATACACAGTGGGCCTGGTCTGCTCTCCCTGGGGTCTGTGATACACAGTGGGCCCAGTCTGCTCTCCCCCCGGGGTCTGTGATACACAGTGGCCCGGTCTGCTCTCCCCCCGGGGTCTGTGATACACAGTGGGCCCAGTCTGCTCTCCCCCAAGGGTCTGTGATACACAGTGGGCCCGGTCTGCTCTCCCCCCGGGGTCTGTGATACACAGTGGGCCTGGTCTGCTCTCCCCCGGGGTCTGTGATAAAACAACAACTTATATTAATTTGCGTCTTTATGTAGTAAAATGTGCCAAGTTGGTTTGTAAGAGTGTTATCAAACAGACTTTGACACCGAAACATGAAAGCAAATATTAAGGCAGATGACTAAAAGCTTGGTCAAAGAGGTAGGTTTTAAGAGCATCTTATCGGAGGAGAGAAAAGTAGAGAGGTGGAGAAGTTTAGGAAGAGAATTCTAGAGCTTCGGGTCTTGTCAGCTGAAGGCATGGTCACCAATGGTGGAGTGACTTGTGATATATTCTTCATGACATCACAAGCATACACATGCACAAGATGGCTCTACAGGAACTCGTCATGTGACCTTGTCACATGATCCTTTTATTATATGGGAGTAACTATTTGCACTGCGTTTTTCTCCGCATGTGTCTGTCAAGCTCTGCCCCACTCCCCCGCCCATTGCCTCCCACCCGAACCACAGTTGCATTACCACCGTAGTCCACTAGGAGGAGCAGTAGTTCCACTAGGAGGAGCTCCATATTATATGATTAAAATCGGGGATGCGTAATGGGTCAGCATTGGAGGAGTGCAAATATCTCGGGGGGTTGTGGGGCTGGAGGAGATTACAGAGATAGGGAGGGGCGAGGCCATGGAGGGATTTTTAAACAAGGATGAAAATTTTAAAATCAAGGTGCTGTTTAACCTGGAGCCAATGTTGGTCAGCAAGCACAGGGGTGATAGGTGAGCGGGACTTGGTGCGAGCTAGGACATGGGCTGCAGAATTTTGGATCACCTCTAGTTTACATAGGGTAGAATGTGGGAGGCCAGCCAGGAGTGCGTTGGAATAGTCAAGTTTGGAGGTAACAAAGGCACGGATGAGGGCTTCAGCAGCAAATGAGCTGAGGCAGGGGCAAAGTCAGGCGATGTTATGGAGATGGAAATAGGCGGTCTTAGTGCTGGTGCCGATATGTGATCGAAAGCTCAGCTTGGAGTGAAATATCACACTAGCTCAGAAGGTTGCGAACAGCCTGATTGAGCCTCAGACAGTTGCCAGGGAGGGAGATGGAGTTGGTGACCAGGGAACAGAGTTTGTGCCGGGTACCGAAGACAATGCCTTTGGTTTTCCCAATATTTAGTTGGAGGAAATTTCTGCTCATTCAGTCAACCAAGCAACCTGACAATTTATAGACAGTGGAAGGGTCGAGAGAAGTGGTAGTGAGGTCAGCGTACATGTGGAAACTAAGGCTGTGTTTTCAGATGATGTCGCCAAGGGGCAACATGTCGATGAAAACTAGGAGGGGGCCAAGGATAGATCGATATACAGACATAGTGAGGCCAGTCTGCTGCCCCATGACACAGTCACAAATGGCAGTGTTCATGTCCCATTTAAATGTAGGCGTGAGTGGATCCCATGACATTCACTGGCTCCCTGGCTCCCTGGCTCCTTGGGTCCCTGGCTCCTTGGGTCCCTGGCTCCTTGGGTCCCTGGCTTCCTGGTTCCCTGGCTCTCTGGCTTCCTGGCTCCCTGGCTTCCTGGCTCCCTGGCTTCCTGGCTCCCTGGCTCCTTGGGTCCCTGGCTCCTTGGTGCCTGGCTCCCTGGCTCCTTGGTCCCTGGCTCCCTGGCTCCCTGGCTTCCTGGCTCCCTGGCTCCCTGGCTCCTTGGGTCCCTGGCTCCCTGGCTCCCTGGCTCCCTGGCTCCTTGGGTCCCTGGCTCCCTGGCTTCCTGGCTCCCTGGCTCCCTGGCTCCCTGCCTTCCTGGCTCCCTGGCTCCTTGGGTCTCTGGCTCCCTGGCTCCTTGGGTCCCTGGCTCCCTGGCTCCTTGGGTCCCTGGCTCCTTGGCTCCCTGGCTCCCTGGCTCCCTGGCTCCTTGGTCCCTGGCTCCCTGGCTCCCTGGCTTCCTGGCTCCCTGGCTCCTTGGGTCCCTGGCTCCCTGGCTCCTTCGGTTCCTGGCTCCCTGGATCCCTGGCTCCCTGGCTCCTTGGCTCCTTGGCTCCTTGGTCCCTGGTCCCTGGCTCCCTGGCTCCCTGGCTCCTTGGGTCCCTGGCTCCTTGGGTCCCTGGCTCCCTGGCTCCCTGGCTCCTTGGGTCCCTGGCTCCCTGGCTCCCTGGCTCCCTGGCTCCTTAGTCCCTGGCTCCCTGGGTCCCTGGCTCCCTGGCTCCCTGGCTCCCTGGCTCCTTGGGTTCCTGGCTCCCTGGCTCCCTGGCTCCCTGGGTACCTGGCTCCTTGGATTCCTGGCTCCCTGGCTCCCTGGCTCCCTGGGTCCCTGGCTCCTTGGGTTCCTGGCTCCCTGGCTCCCTGGGTCCCTGGTTCCTGGCTTGAAGAGATCGCAAAATCTCTGTTTAAAGATTGGACTCAGTCGAAAATATTTTGTGGACTTTGTGGGTTTTTCTGAGGGTATTGTCCCTGTGATGGGGTCACCCTGCGTGATACGTGAGAAAGCTGGGGGGTTTTAATACTCCAGAGACCTCACGGCAGTTAGCTGTGACAAACGAACCGTCAGTCATCCAGTACAGGTTTGCCCACCAGTCCCAGCTAAAGGAAGGGAGCCATGAATATTGACAAAAGAGCTGTTGGCCAGGAAGGGGGGCCACTGACAAAGCCTCTCGAATATGCAAAAGCACTTGTCACCTCCATCTCAGAAGGAAAGCAGAACAATGAACCCACTAGCCTGGACAGTCAAAGAGGAGCCAGGTCTTTCCCAACACAAAGACTGAGAGAAATGCCCAGATTAAGAGCCATCAGCCCAATACACATGGGTTGGATGGCCCATCACTGACTAAGTACCCGTGCTTAGAAACAAAGGGGTTTTAAAGATTGGCGGGAAAGATAGTAGGTAGCAAGACTCCCATAAAAACAGGGTCTTTCCACTTTATTTTTAGCTTGGAGCTTGGAGCTTGTAGTGAAGCTTGCAGTGAAGCTTGTAGCTGGCAGCTTGCAGCTTGTATCTAGAGAGAGCTCTCTCTCCCTCTCACTCTCACTCCACCACAGAGGAAGCCGCAGTTCCGCAGAAGAGCGATCGAAACCGGCTGCGTGTGGTGGTGAGCATGGTCGCTAGTGTCCCAAGCCAGTAGCCAGATATCCCAGGCAAGTGAGACTAAGGGCTCAGGGTTTTCTCAGAAGTGAAGCTTTTCAGGGCTATTCTGGGGCGTGAGCTTCGACTGAGTAATTCGTTGGTAGGGGTGGAGTTAGAATCCGCGAGGGAATTACTGCATGTTACTAGGTCTCATTCCTATATTGTATGTGTGTTGTTTGTAACCTGGATTTTATTCTCCACAGAGACAGTGGTTTTGTTTAGTAATGCATGTTTTGGCCAGTGTATGTTAGACCAAATAAAGTAAATACGATTTTTCCGAAACATTCCTGTCCGTGACTTATTCTATTTACACTCTGAATAAAAATCCCGGGGTATAGAATTTTCGTAAGGTGGGGGCAATTCGAACCGTCGGTCTAGCAATTGGGCTAGTATTAAAACCGCTTACATCTCATGGTGACCACGGCAGGACCCGGGTAAAAGGAGTGTAAATCAGTCATAGACTGCGCTTCTGGTGAAAGATCCCAACTGGAGGAAAGGATTTCTTCATATGTATTTAAGAAGGTGAACATCACTAAGAAATAGGTGCTAGGCTTGTTCCATGATGAGTGTCCAGCGGACGCAGCGGCAGAATGGACGGAGGGCAAGGAGCATAGGCGCAGTATTGAAAAGGCGATATGGCTCATCTGTCTGCAAAGACAAGTCCAACTGCTAGATGAGCAGGTTGGTAAGTTCGAGGCAGAGCTCAGGGAGTCCAAGGCACAGTCAGACGCAGGGGCGGTAGTAGGGAGCAGAGTGCACGAAGTTAAAGGATGGGTTAGGCAAAAGAAAGAATGGAAACAGTTTTCAGTGCATGGTCTGTGGCAGATAACATAGTCATAAGTGGATAATGTTAGTTCCCATCTTTGGATGCAGGATGAAACATTGGTATTTATACCTTTGCTCTCTGAAAACAGCGAAATGAGTGGCTTGTGGTCAGTTTTAAGCTCAAACCAAAGTCCAAACAGGTATTGGTGCATTTTCTTAACCCCATATACACATGCTAACGCCTCTTTCTTGACCATACTGTAGGCTCTCTCAGCCTTATGCAGACTTCTAGATGCGTATGCAACCGGTTGGAGGTTGCCCGATACATTGGCTTGCTGTAACACACAGCCGACCCCGTATGATGAGGCGTCCCAAGCTAGCACTAAATGTTTACATGGGTCATAGTGTACAAATAACTTATTTGAACATAGCAGGTTCCTGGCCTTCTCAAAGGCTGTGTCTTGAGATTTGTCCCAAACCCAGTCATCACCCTTACGTAGCAACATGTGCAAATGCTCTAACAACGTGCTCAACCCGGGTAGAAAGTTACCGAAATAGTTGAGGAGTCCCAGGAACTCCGTCACATTCTGTGGTCTGGGTGCATTCTTGATGGCCTCTGTCTTTGAGTCCGTGGGCCTGATGCCGTCTGCGGAAATCTTTCTCCCCAAAAATTCGACTTCAGGAAAACACACTTGGAGCATTTCAGCCTGAATCCCACTCTGTCTAGTCGACTTAAAACCTCTTCCAGGTTGTGTAGATGTTCGATGGTGCCACGACTGGTGATCAGGATGTCGTCTTGAAACACAACGGTGCACAACAGATTTCAGCAAACTCTCCATGGTTTCTCTGGAAAATGACTGCCGAGCGAATCCCAAAAGGGCACCTGTGGTATATAAACAGCCCTTTGTGCGTGTTGATTCAGCCAGCTCCTGTGTCACGTAGGCGGAGGTTAGGTCCAACTTGGTGAACGACTTCCCACCCGCTAACGTTGCGAACAGGTCATCTGCCTTGGGCAGCGGGTACTGGTCCTGTAGTGAGACTCAGTTAATCGTTACCTTGTAGTGACTTGAGGGAAAATGATTTTTTCAGGGGCAAACACAGAAAGGATAGGAGATGTGAGATACAAGAGAGTAATGATGATCCAGCCACAGCTGGACAGCTGACTGTAAATGCAGTAATCTACTAAAGGAGCCTTGATTCATGGCAATAGTTACATCCTTTCAATGCTTTGACATCCGAACTGGGACCAAAAGTGAAATATGGTTCAATGGAACAAAAATGTCCTAGGTTTTAACAAGGTCACTTACAATTGCACTTTAAAACTCCCAACTGCTCAGCTACTCACCATGACACTTTTGCAGCTTTCAGTCTGTTCAGTGTTTCCCTCTCCTCCATCTTTGATGTCCTTGTCACCAGTAAAATCTTCACTGTGTCCCATCCTGGTCATTCACCTGGTATGGCTGCCATCTTCACTCCATCAAATCCAAGGGGTGGAGACTTGCGTGTAACTGGGGCACATCACATCAAGCTATTTGGCCTCTGTCTTCGCTGACAAAACCACCAACTATGTCAAGATCATCCTGGAGAGCAAAGATAGCCTCTGCCTCGTCTCCATTAGCAACTGTATCCTTAAACCCATCTCACTGGCACCTACCATTACCTTCAGCATAGAGTGCGAAGACTATATGTGTGCGCACTTGGTCCTTGCAGCAGAGCTGGTCTCCAGTCGCCTTGGATCCCCTTGCCACTAGACCAAGACCTAGCTCTGTCAAGCCCGTGTGGTGGCTGGTGTACAACGGCCACCACACGTTAAAAAAATCCACGCACAGGCATCTTTCACTCTCCAAGATGTAGTTCAGGATCAAGAATATTAGGTCCTTCATTGAAACACCTATGAACTCATTCCTTTTTGGCGTGGAAGCAAATCATCCTCGCTTCGAGGGACTGCCTATGATGATGATGATGATGATGATGATGATGACCTTGTACTCTCTGCAGATTCTGACCGTGCCATTGCTTTTCAACACCGGAACAATTGGACTGGCCCACTCATTGAACTCGACTGGCGATATGATTCTTTCACGTTGGAGTCTGTCCAGTTCGATCTCATGTACGGAACCGCCCGAGCCTTGTGATGGACAGGCCGTGCATCGGGGCCCAGATGGATCTTTACCTTGGCTCCTGTGAAGTTGCCGATGCCTTATTCGAATAGCGAGGAAAACTTGCTCAGCAATTGAGCACACGAGGCGTCATCCACTGAAGATAGTGCTTTGATGTCGTTCCAATTCCATCTAATCTTCTTAGCCAGCTTCTGCCGAACAGCGTTGGGCCATTGCCTGGAACAATCCACAATGATAGGTCATGCACAGCTCCATCATACGATACCTTCACTGCCGCACTTCCAATGAATGGTATGAGCTCTTTGGTGTAGGTACGCAGCTTTGCATTAATCGGGCTCAGTTTGGGCCTTTGTGCTTTATTGCCCTACAGTTTATCGAAAGCCTTCTGGCTCATTATTGACTGACTCGCCCCCGTGTCCAACTCCATGGATACTGGAACTCCATTTAATTTGTCTTTCAGCATTATAGGAGGGCTCTTGGTGGGGAAGGTATGTACCCCATACACTTCTTCCTGGGTTGAGTTGCCTGTGCTGCGTGATCCGCGCCGGATCGATCATCCTCTGCCACGTTTGCACATTCGCTGGAACTGCCCCATCGTTGCTCAGCCTTTGCACATGTAATGCTTGAATCGACATTGCTGGGCCCGATGATTACCCCCGCAGTGCCAACACGGTGCTAATGGATTCACATTCACCCCCGATGGAGGACTCTGAGTCATCACAGGTCTTGCAGCCGCAGACGTATAGGCCCTGCCATGTGCAGTTCGGCCTGCTAGCAACGTCATTTTATGCACAGTACTTGCCGGTGAGCTTCGATGTTGAGAAGATATCTGTTTGTTGTTATCGTCCATGGCCATGCATGCCTGGGCGATCGCGATGGCCCTGCTCAGGTCTAGGGTTTCAGCAGCCAGCAGCTTTCGAAGAATGACCTCGTGGCTGACGCCTAGCACGAAAAAGTCCGGCAGCATTTGCCCCAACGCAGCTCCAAAATATCAAGGTCCCGCAAGGCATCTCAGGTCGGTGACATAATCCGCCACGTCCTGGCCCCCGGAGCGATGGTGCGTGTCAAAACGATTTCTGGCCATAAGGATACTCTCCTTCGGCTTGAGGTGGTCCCGAACCAGCGTGCACAACTCTGTATATTCCTTCGTCGTTGGTTTTGTTGGTGCAAGCAGATTCTTGATGAGGCCGTATGTTTTAGGCCCACAGACGGTGAGGAGAACCGTCCTGCACTTGGCCACGTTAGTGTTTCCTTCCAGCTCATTGGCCACGAAATACTGGTCGAGACACTCAACAAAGGCTTCCCAATCATCACGCTCTATGAATCTCTCTAATATTCCAACAGCAGCCATGGTTGCGTGAAGGTTCATATTCTGTTACTCGTCGCCAATTATAGTGTATAGAACAACTCCACGAGGCTGAGTACTGTGAACTAAACTTAGTGTGACCATAATCTTCTTTATTACAACTCCAGAGTGCCTAAACAATATGGCAGCCAACCTTTTATACTGGCCCTGCAAGTGTGTGCAGGTGACCATTCGGACTCCAACAGTCACGCCCTCTGGTGGCAAGTATTACATAGTTAAATACATAACACTAGTCACAGGTCGTGACACTGCCGAGCGCCTGCACAATCTGGAAGAGGTACTGCATCGTCTGGACAAAGTGGTACTCAGGCTGAAACGTTCAAAGTGTGTTTTAATGGCACCAGATGTCAAATTCCTTGGACGAAAGATTGCTGCAGACGGAATCAGGCTTACAGACGCGAAAACAGAGGCCTTCAAAAATACGCCCAGGCCCCAGAATGTGACGGAGCTGCATTCGTTTCTGCGTCTTCTCAACTACTTCGGTAACTTCTTACCCAAATTGAGCACAGTATTAGAGCCTTTACACAAGCTGCTCAGGAAAGGAGATGACTGGGTGTGGGGTGAACTTCAAGACAGAGCCTTTGAGAAGGCTAGAAATCTGTTGTGTTCCCACAAGCTACTCGTACTGTATCACCCATGCAAGCGTCTAGTTTTGACCTGTGATGCGTCGTCCTATGGGGTCGGCTGCGTACTCCAGCAAGCCAATGAGTCAGGCAAACTACAACCAGTCGCATATGCATCCAGAAGCCTGTCCAAGGCGGAGCCTATGACATGGTAGAGAAAGAGGCTTTAGCATGTATTTATCAGGTAAAAAGAATGCACCAGCACCTGCTCAGGAGGTGCGTGGAGAGGCCTATAAAAAGGCCCAGCGTCCATGAGTTGTCGGGAGTTCGTGGTGAGTCGGCGAGAGGCGTGCTTGTGCAGCTGCAGCAGGGAGAGAAGGCAAAAAGAAGTAGAAGGAAATCGAAAGGTGATGTCACAGCCAAGGGAGTAAGTGATTGGCTGGTGATTGGTAAGTAGTTTTTCTTTCTCTTTTCTATATCAGTAAGTAACCTTTATCCTTGTTGTTGCCAAATCAAGTTAATCTAAGGGTTAAGTCATGGCAGGACAGCTGGGACACGTGTTATGTTCCTCCTGTACTATGTGGGAAGTCAGGGACGCTTCCGGAGTCCCTGACGACTACGTGTGCAGGAGGTGTATCCACCCCCAGCTCCTGATGGACCGCATTGCAGCACTGGAGCTGTGGGTGGATGAACTCTGGAGCATCCACGATGCTGAGAATGACGTGAATAGCACGTTTAGCGAGTTGGTCTTACCGCAGGTAAAGGGTACACAGCCAGATAGTAAATGGGTGACCAACAGTGTCATGTATTCAACCAGCATTGTAACCCATGTATAATCTGACCGAAGTTGTACACCGTGAGAACACTGACCACTAGGTGGGAGACACTCCTAACCTGGACCTTCAGGTATAAAAGGGGAAGCTCCACCCACCTTCATCACTTGAGTGCTAAGGAATAAAGGACAGGTCACAGACTGACCTTCTCTCAAGCATGGGCCTCGTGTACATTTATACTGTGTAGTAAGGACGTATCAATGGCGACAAGAAACTGGGATTTAAACCACGCGAGCATCGCCACGAGCAGAACAGACGAGAGGTACTGTGTTAAGAAATGGTTGGGACAGAGATTCAACATTGTTAAAGCAGCACACAGTTCTCCAGGCAGACAAGGGCAGTCAGGCATGCCGCAACATGTAGTCGAACCCAGAGGGGGAGTTCGACAGAGACAATGGCAAGCTGAACAGCAATTCACGCCATTGCAAGGGACAATGCGGCCAGTAATGGGGCCATCAACACATGTTAATGGTGCACTCAAGGACAATAACAGGGGCAGTCAGGGACGATCGACTGGCAAGGGACCTTTTGTTTCAAACCGCAACTCATGCTGGAGGCATGGAGGCATACATTCAGCCGGAGTTTGCAGAGATGAGCAAAATACCTGCAGAAATTGCAGAAATGGACACTGGGAGAAATCGCTGGAAGCTGAAGTTCAGCGAGTTCATGTGGAGCACGTATACAGTTCATACACCAGGACGCCACCGATAATGATGAAAGTGCTCCTCAATGGCATCCCAGTATCAATGGAGTTAGAAACGGGTGCCAGCCAGTCCCTGATGGGTATCAAACAGTTCAAAAAGTTGTGGGCATCCAAGGCCAGGAGGCCAAAATTATCGCCGATTGACGCACAGCTACAGACTTACACAAAGCAGATCATTCTGGTGCTAGGCAGCGCCACAGTAGTCGTGACCCACAAAGATTCGGAGAACAGGTTGCCACTCTGGATTGTCCCAGGGGATGGTCCCGCACTACTGGGGAGGAGTTGGCTTGCTGTCATGAACTGGAAATGGAGCGATGTCAATGCAATTTCCTCTGTGGAGCGAGTATCATGCTCACAGGTCCTGGACAAATTTGACTCATTATTTCAACCCGGCATTGGCACTTTCATGGGGGCCAAGGTAGTGATTCACATAAACCCGGACGCCAGACCAGTACACCACAAGGCCAGAGCGGTGCCGTACGTGATGTGGGAAAAGATAGAAGGCGAATTGGACCGCCTGTTGAGGGAAGGCATCATCTCGCCAGTTGAATTCAGTGACTGGGCGAGCCCGATTGTGCCAGTGCTCAAGGCGGATGGGTCGGTCAGGATATGTAGCGATTACAAGGCCACCATCAATCGGGTGTCACTCCAAGACCAGTACCCGCTACCGAGAGCGGAGGACCTCTTTGCGACGCTATCCGGTGGCAAACTTTTTTCAAAATTGGACCTGACCTCAGCTTACATGACCCAGGAGCTGGCAAGTGAGTCGAAGAAGCTGACCACCATCATGACACACAAGGGGTTGTTTGAGTACAACAGATGTCCGTTCGGGATTCGCTCGGCCGCCGCGATCTTCCAACGAAATATGGAAAGCCTCCTCAAGTCGATTCCAGGAACGGTGGTTTTTCAGGACGACATCTTCATTACGGGTTACGATACTGAAGAACACCTTCACAACCTGGAGGAGGTGCTACGCAGACTGGACCGGGTAGGTCTGCGACTGAAAAAGGCGAAGTGCGTCTTCCTAGCTCCAGAGGTAGAATTCCTGGGGATGAGGGTAGCAGCAGACGGGATCAGCCCTACTGCGTCCAAGACGGAAGCGATCCAGAGAGCATCCAGACCCCGTAACACGACGGATCTGTGTTCGTTCCTGGGGCTCCTGAACTATTTTGGTAACTTTCTTCCCAAATTGAGCACGCTGCTAGAGCCGCTACACGTGCTCCTACGCAAAGGTCGCGAATGGGTCTGGGGGGACAGCCAGGAAAGGGCTTTTAATAGAGCACGCAATTTGTTATGTTCCAACAATCTGTTAACGCTATATGACCCATGTAAGAAACTTGTGTTAATGTGCGATGTGTCGTCCTATGGTGTCGGGTGTGTGTTGCAGCATGTCAATGCCAAGGGTCAGTTACAGCCGGTAGCTTATGCCTCCAGGAGTCTGTCCCAGGCAGAAAGGGGCTACGGGATGGTAGAAAAGGAGGCGCTCGCATGTGTATATGCGGTAAAGAAAATGCACCAGTACCTGTTTGGCAGGAAATTTGAGCTGGAGACAGATCACAAACCCCTAACGTCCCTTTTGGCCGACAACAAGGCCATAACTGCAAACGCGTCGGCCCGCATACAGAGGTGGGCACTCACGTTAGCTGCCTATGACTACACAATTCGGCACAGACCGGGCACCGAAAACTGCGCCGATGCACTCAGCAGGCTCCCACTAGCCACCACTGAGGGGGCTACCGAGCATGGTGCTGAGATGGTCATGGCTGTTGAAGCTTTCGGAAGTGAAGGCTCACCCGTGACAGCCCGTCAGATTAAAGTCTGGACAAATAGAGACCCGCTATTGTCTCTAGTCAAGAAATGTGTCCTGAATGGGGACTGGGCAGCCACGTACAGGGCATGCCCTGAGAAATTTAAACCATTTCACAGGGCAAGGATGAACTCTCGATTCAGGCCGATTGCCTACTGTGGGGAAACCGCGTAGTCATGCCCCAGATGGGCAGAGAGGTGTTCATCAGAGAACTCCACAATGGGCACCCGGGCATTGTCACGATGAAGGCAATTGCCAGGTCACACGTTTGGTGGCCAGGGATAAACGCAGATCTGGAACTTTGTGTTCGCAGGTGCAACACGTGTGCCCAGCTGGGCCATGCGCCCAGGGAAGCCCCCCTTAGCCCCTGGCCATGGCCCGCCAAGCCTTGGTCACGCATCCATGTGGACTACGCAGGTCCTTTCATGGGGAAAATGTTTTTGATTGTTGTAGACGCCTACTCCAATTGGATCCAGTGTGACATTTTAAATTCAAGCACATCCTCTGCCATGGTAGAAAGTCTACGGGCAATGTTCGCCGCCCACGGTCTACTGGACATCTTGGTCAGCGACAATGGCCCGTGCTACACAAGCACTGAATTACAGGACTTCATGGCAGGCAATGGAATTAACGGCCAGGCAGAACGAGCAGTGCAGATAATCAAACAGGGGATGCTCAGATTCCAAGGGGGTTCCCTACAAACCCGCTTATCACGCCTCCTGTTGGCCTATAGATCCCAACCACACTCACTCACAGGGGTTCCACCCGCAGAGCTACTAATGAAAAGGACGCTCAAAACCCGATTATCCCTTATACACCCCACCATGAAAGAAATTGTCGAGAGCAGGCGCCAGTCACAATATGACTACCATGACAGGAATGCGAGGGCGCGATGTATTGATGTAAATAATCCTGTTTTTGTCCTCAACTACTCTGCAGGGCCCAAATGGCTCGCAGGCACTGTGGTTACCAAAGAGGGAAATAGGATTCTGGTAGTTAAACTTACCAATGGACAAATCTGCCGCAAACGTGTGGATCAAACAAAAAGGAGGTTCAGCAACCCCATAGAAGAAGCAGAGGAAGAACACAATATAGAGTTCACTCCACCACAGGTGACCGAACACCGGAACCAAAGGGAGGAGAGCCCAGTCACTGTGGGCAGTCCGGACAGGCCTGAGGCACTGCAAACAGCAGACACTCAGGCCAGCGCCCAACAACCGAAGCCCGAACTCAGGCGCTCTACAAGGGAGCGTAAACCACCAGAGAGACTCAACCTGTGATCCCAATAAGACTTTGGGGGGGGAGGTGATGTCATGTATTCAACCAGCATTGTAACCCATGTATAATCTGACCTAAGTTGTACACCATGAGAACACTGACCACTAGGTGGGAGACACTCCTAACCTGGACCTTCAGGTATAAAAGGGGAAGCTCCACCCACCTTCATCACTTGAGTGCTAAGGAATAAAGGACAGGTCACAGACTGACCTTCTCTCAAGCATGGGCCTCGTGTGCATTTATACTGTGTAGTAAGGACGTATCAAACAGGAAGAGCAGTGGAAGGAAGGTAGTGCAGGGGTCCCCTGCGGTCATCCCCCTGCAAAACAGATACACTGCTTTGAGTACTGTTGAGGGGGATGACTCATCAGGGGAGGGCAGCAGCAGCCAAGTCCATGGCACCGTGGCTGGCTCTGCTGCACAGGAGGGCAGGAAAAAGAGTGGGAGAGCTATAGTGATAGGGGATTTGATTGTAAGGGGAATAGATAGGCACTCCAGGATGGTATGTTGCCTCCCTGGTGCAAGGGTCAAGGATGTCTCGGAGCGGGTGCAGGACATTCTGAAAAAGGAGGGTGAACAGCCAGTTGTCGTGGTGCATATAGGTACCAAGGATTTAGGTAAAAAACGGGATGAGTTTCCTCCAAGACGAATTTAGGGAGTAAGGAGCTAAATTAAAAAGTAGGACCTCAAAAGTAGTAATCTCAGGATTGCTACCAGCGCCACGTGCCAGTCAGAGTAGGAATCGCAGGATAGCTCAGATGAAGGCTTGAGGAGTGGTGCAGCAGGGAGGGATTCAAATTCCTGGGACATTAGAACCGGTTCTGGGGAAGATGGGAAGGTGGGACCAGTACAAACCGGACAGTCTGCACCTGGGCAGGATCGGAACCAATGAGGGGGAGTGTTTGCCAGTGCTGTTGGGGAGGAGTTAAACTAAGCTGGCAGGGAGATGGGAACCTATGCAGGGAGACAGAGGGAAATAAAATGGAGGCAGAAGCTAAAGATAGAAAGGAGAATAGTAAAAGTGGAGGGCAGAGAAACCCAAGGCAAAAAACAAAAAGGGCCACATTATAGAAGGATTCTAAAGGGGCAAAGTGTGTTAAAAAGACAAGCCTGAAGGCTCTGTGCTTCAATGCGAGGAGTATTCAGAATAAGGTGGACGAATTAACTGCGCAGACAGCAGTTAACGGACATGATGTAATTGGCATCACGGAGACATGGCTCCAGGTTGACCAAGGCTGGAAACTCAACATCCAGGGGTATTCAACATTTAGGAAGGATAGGCAGAGAGGAAAAGGAGGTGGGGTGACTTTGCTGGTTAAAGAGAAAATTAATGCCATAGTAAGGAGGATGATAGAGAATTCAAACAGGCTGCATTTAGACAGGTTGTGAAAAGCATGTCGAATAGCAGAAGGACAGACAGCTAATGTCTCCACAGATTCGCGTTATGCTTTTGGAATCGCTCACGACTTTGGTCTGTTATGGCGGAAAAGAGGATTCCTCACTGCTGCTGGTACACCTATCCGAAATGGAAAAGAAGTCCGAGACTTACTGGAGGCCGTACAATTACCTCAGGAAGTGTCCATCCTGAAGTGTAAGGCCCATACCAAGGAAAATACCACAGAAGCTCAGGGAAATGCCCTAGCCGACCAGGCAGCTAAAGATGCCGCCTCACAGGGCGTTCTTCCAGAAGAACCAACACAGATGTGCAGATTGAAAGCACTCAGGACTCTGACACGAGACCTTCAAACAATGCAAGGCGAGTGCTCCCGAGAGGAAAAATGGACATGGATTGAGGCAGGAATTAAGCTATGTGAAGATGGTGTCTGGAGACAAAGAGTTACCGACAAGCCAGTCGCGCCACAAGCGCTTCTGCCTTTTTTAGCCCAACAGATCCACTCGTGGGGACACTTGGCCTCACAACAGATGACGGCACGGTTCCAGAAAAGCTGGTGGGGTCGGGGATTTAAAAAACATGCCCAGCTGGTAACAGACTGCTGTGTGGTCTGCCAGAAAAATAATTCTGGACCCATCACGGTAATGCCCCAACTGAGGCCCCCTGCCCCTGTCGGACCATTCCAACATCTACAGGTTGATTATATATCTCTTCCTTCATGCCAAGGATACACTAACATTCTTGTCATGGTCGACAGATTCTCTAGATGGGTAGAAGCTGTCCCAACTAAAAGAGCCACAGCCAATCACACTGCAAAGGTCTTGTGTAAGGATTACATTCCCCGATGGGGAGTCCCGAGAAGCATTGACTCAGATCAGGGAACACACTTCACAGGTGCTGTCTGCCAAGAAGTCTGTAGGTTACTGAACATTACGTGGGATTTACACTGTCCTTATCATCCACAATCATCAGGACAAGTAGAGCGAATGAATCGAACTCTGAAACAACGGCTTGCCAAATATCACCAAGAAGGAACACCGTGGCTCCAGGCACTACCAATAGTGCTATATAGCATTAGGGCAACCCCAAACAGAACTACAGGTCTAAGCCCATTTGAAATTATAACAGGAAGACCCATGTCGCTGCCAGGAACTATCGATTTACGGAAAGCTGATGTTCACTTAATGAGTGACACTTTGTTATTATACTGTCAGAACTTAACCAATGCTATTAGTTCTGTTTCCCGACAGGTATCGGCAGCTTGGGGTAATACACCTGAAGGAGGACATGACATCATCCCGGGAGTCTGGGTGTATGTGAAAAAGTTGCATAAAGAACCTTTGGGTGCCAAGTGGGAGGGACCTTATCAAGTGTTATTGACCACCCAGGCAGCTGTTAAAGTTCAAGGAAAGAAAGCCTGGATCCACGCTTCACACGTTAAACGAGCACCCGTAACTGAAGCTGAAATCTAACAAGGACAATTACTTTTTGCGAAAATGTATAAATTTACTGTATTATTGATTGTAGGTATTCTAGGCATTTGCCTACTTCATACTAGCCGACCCTCTGCACCAAAGGGAAATAGTAGGGTAGCAAGGGAATTACATGTAAATACCTTTTTATATATGTCATACATTTATGCCAAACAAGGTAACATTTCTAGTTGTTGGGTGTGTGCGCATATTCCTATTCACTCAAAGGGAGGGATTCCCTTGAGGCCAGTTCCCTTGAATATCTCAGAAATGGCTGAGTGGATAATTAATCAAAACAAAACAGGGAATGTGTTTCAGGATACGGAAAACTGGGCACGTAAATGGAAGTCAGCAGGTTACAATCTGACTACCTTTGAAGGGGGATACCAACCTTGCTACAATAATTCCAAACGGCCCCCATTTTTTGTTATCACTAATACAACAGGAATAGGAAGACCGGGGGAATCGGTCTGTCTGATTAGAAACATCAAAGGAGGCCAAAATATGGTGTATAGTAACTGCTCCCGGAATTATAATATAATCAAGCCACGGGCCGATGTGGGAATTCTTAACGTAATGGGGATTCTGAATAAAACAGATGGAAAAGCCTGGACAGGCCCCGGAGTGTCGCTGACAAAGAAACAGCTAACATTCATTGCCTATAATGGCACCTATTGGGTGTGTTGCCACAAGGCCTACCCTTGGCTGCCCCAGAATTAGACGGGATCCTGCTAGATAGCCTACATTGTGCCTTATATGTATCATATAAAGTCACTGTCAGAACATTTACACCATCCTAAGAGAGCTATCACAGAAACAGAGAGGTTCTTTGCCATTCTGATCCCCAGGTATGGGACCACCAGACTAGCAAGGGAATCCATTAACATGGCATCCGTTGTGGAACGGGTAGCCAATGATACCTCAGAGGCCCTAGTTAAAATCAATGCAGAATTGGTAGCAATCCGCACAGTAGCCCTACAGAATAGATTGGCCCTTGATTACATCCTGGCTGAAAAGGGAGGTACTTGCATCCTACTCGGAACTGAGTGTTGCACATATATCCCAGATAGCTCCGAAGAAATTACCCACTTAGCAGAGCATATCCAAAAGAAGGTAGAAAAACTTAAGCAACCCCCATCATTCACTTTGTGGAGCAGAGCCACTGAATGGCTAGGTTCAATAGGAACTTCATTGGTGGAAGGTTTAATTCTATTTGTTGTAATTATTTTACTTTTATATTGTTCGTTTATGTTGATTAAATGTTGTTGCAACAAGGCGGCTGTAGCTGCTGGTCCGCATGTGAGACGCCTTGCAGGTCCCAGCAGACCGTCTGTACGTGGCACAGGGGTATGTTATGCTTAAGGGAAGGTTGTTTACTGGTTGAATTAAGATATTGATTTGGATTAAATTGGAATAAGGTTAACTAACCTACTAAAACCAGACTTCCATTGTGGCCACGATGGAACTCGGGTTGGTGTAAATTTGTGTGGAAGCTACGAGTCCGGGCATGAGGTGAAACACATCAACAAATTTTAGAAGGACATGTATGAAATTATTTTGTAGAATGTTTAACCAGTGACACCTGATGTTTTATGATTCAGTTTGTGAAAGAATCAAAGGGGGGATTGATAGAGAATTCAAACAGGCTACATTTAGACAGGCTGTGAAAATTCACAGACAACAAGTCAGAGATGCTACGTGAGTGGAAGAATGTTGCATTAAGTCATCAATCAACTTGACATTTTAGGACCTTGGGTAGTGAGCCAATTAAAAGGATAAAAGACTATTAATTGAGCCAATAAGGTCAAAGAAGGCGAGTTCTTTTCTGTAAATTGATCCAGGTATAAGTACAGCCATTTTGACCATGTGGTCTCAAAAGGACAAAGACCTGGCTTAAAGCCAAGAGCTTGTTGCTGTCTGCCAGAAATAAAGTGACATTAAAACTACAATCAAAGTTCGTATTTCATTGGAAAGTAAGAGATCTAACAGAGGGACATTAGCTTGGATGATGTGAATTGGTATGGGTGGAGCTGTGGAATTCCAAAGGGCAGAAAACATTAGTGGGAGTTGTGTACAGACCACCAAACAGTAGTAGTGAGGTTGGGGATAGCATCAAACAAGAAATAAGGAATGTGTGCAATAAAGGTACAGCAGTTATCATGGGCGACTTTAATCTACATATTGATTGGGCTAACCAAACTGGTAGCAATGCGGTGGAGGAGGATTTCCTGGAGCGTATTAGGGATGGTTTTCGACACCAATATGTCGAGGAACCAACTAGAGAGCTGGCCGTCCTAGACTGGGTGATGTGTAATGAGAAGGGACAAATTAGCAATCTTGTTATGCGAGGCCCCTTGGGGAAGAGTGACCATAATATGGTAGAATTCTTTATTAAGTTGGAGAGTGACACAGTTAATTCAGAAACTAGGGTCCTGAACTTAAGGAAAGGTAACTTCGACAGTATGAGGCGTGAATTGGCTAGAACAGACTGGCAAAGGATACTTAAAGGGTTGACAGTGGATAAGCAATGGATGAACTGTACATCCCTGTCTGGAGTAAAAATAAAACGGCGAAGGTGGCTCAACCATGGCTAACAAGGGAAATTAAGGATAGTGTTAAAGCTAAGGAAGAGGCATATAAATTGGCTAGAAAAAGCAACAAACCTGAGGACTGGGAGAAATTTAGAATTCAACAGAGGACTAAGGGTTTAATTAAGAGGGGGAAAATAGAGTACGAGAGGAAGCTTGCAGGGAACATAAAAACTGACTGCAAAAGCTTCTATAAATATGCGAAGAGAAAAAGTGAAGACAAACATAGGTCCCATGCAGTCAGATTCAGGTGAATTTAAAATGGGGAACAAAGAAATGGCAGACCAATTGAACAAATACTTTGGTTCTGTCTTCACGAAGGAAGACACAAATAACCTTCCCAATGTACTAGGGGACAGTGGGTCTAGTGAGAAGGAGGAACTGAAGGAAATCCTTATTAGGCGGGAAATTGTGTTTGGGAAATTGATGGGATTGTAGGCCGATAAATCCCCGGGGCCTGATAGTCTGCATCCCAGAGTACTTAAGGAAGTGGCCCTAGAAATAGTGGATGCATTGGTGATCATTTTCCAACAGTCTATCGACTCTGGATCAGTTGCTATGGACTGGAGGGTAGCTAATGTAACACCACTTTTTAAAAAGGGAGGGAGAGAGAAAACGGGTAATTACAGACCAGTTAGCCTGACATCAGTAGTGGGGAAAATGTTTTAATCAATCATTAAGGATGAAATAGCAGCGCATTTGGAAAGCAGTGACAGGATCGGTCCAAGTCAGCATGGATTTATGAAAGGGAAATCATGCTTGACTACTCTTCTGGAATTTTTTGAGGATCTAACGAGCAGAGTAGACAAGGGAGAACCAATGGATGTGGTGTATTTGGACTTTCAAAAGGCTTTTGCCAAGGTCCCGCAAAAGAGATTGGTGTGCAAAATCAAAGCGCATGGTATTGAGGGTAATGTACTGACGTGGATAGAGAACTGGTTGGCAGACAGGAAGCAGAGTCAGGATAAACGGGTCCTTTTCAGAATGGCAGGCAGTGACTAGTGGAGTCCCGCAGGACTCAATGCTGAGACCCCAGCTCTTTACAATATACATTAACGATTTAGATGAAGGAATTGAGTGTAATATCTCCAAGTTTGCGGATGACACTAAACTGGGTGGCGGCATGAGCTGTGAGGAGGACACTAAGAGGCTGCAGGGTGACTTGGACAGGTTAGGTGAGTGGGCAAATGCATGGCAGATGCAGTATGATGTGGATAAATGTGAGGTTATCCATTTTGGGGGCAAAAACCGAAGGAAGAATATTTTCTGAATGGCGGCAGATTAGGAAAACTGGAGGTGCAACAAGACCTGGGTGTCATGGTTCATCAGTCACTGAAAGTGGGCATGCAGGTACAGCAGGCGGTGAAGAAGGCAAATGGTATGTTGGCCTTCATAGCTAGGGGATTTGAATATAAGAGCAGGGAGGTCTTACTGCAGTTGTACAGGGCCTTAGTGAGGCCTCACCTGGAATATTGTGTTCAGTTTTGGTCTCCTAATCTGAGAAGGACGTTCTCGCTATTGAGGGAGTGCAGTGAAGGTTCACCAGACTGATTCCCGGGATGGCTGGACTGTCATATGAGGAGAGACTGGATCAACTGGGCCTGTATTCACTGGAGTTTAGAATGATGAGAGGGGATCTCATAGAAACATATAAAATTCTGACGGGACTGGACAGGTTAGATGCGGGAAGAATGTTTCCGATATTGGGGAAGTCCAGAAGCAGGGGACATAGTCTTAGGATAAGGGGTAGGCCATTTAGGACTGAGATGAGGAGAAACTTCTTCACTCAGAGAGTTGTTAACCTGTGGAATTCGCTGCCGCAGAGAGTTGTTGATGCCAGTTCATTGGATATATTCAAGAGGGAGTTAGATATGGCCCTTCGGGGAAAAGGTCACTGGTGGGCTTGATTTATAGGCCCCCAAATAATAACTTCACGGTGGGGCGGACAATAATCAAGGGAATAATGGAGGCATGTGAAAAAGGAATGGCAGTAATCATGGGCGATTTTAACCTACATATTGATTGGTCAAATCAAATCGCACGGGGTAGCCTTGAGGAGGAATTCATAGAATGCATACGGGATTGTTTCTTAGAACAGTATGTTACAGAACCTACAAGGAAGCAAGCTATCTTAGATCTGGTCCTGTGTAACGAGACAGGAATAATAAACGATCCCCTAGTAAAAGATCCTCTCGGAATGAGTGATCACAGTATGGTTGAATTTGTAATACAGATTGAGGGTGAGGAAGTAGTGTCTCAAACGAGCGTACTATGCTTAAACAAAGGGGACTACAGTGGGATGAGGGCAGAGTTGGCTAAAGTAGACTGGGAACACAGACTAAACGGTGGCACAATTGAGGAACAGTGGAGGACTTTTAAGGAGCTCTTTCAAAGTGCTCAACAAAAATATATTCCAGTGAAAAAGAAGAGCAGTAAGAGAAGGGATAACCAGCCGTGGATAACCAAGGAAATAAAGGAGAGTATCAAATTAAAAACCAATGCGTATAAGGTGGCCAAGGTTAGTGGGAAACTAGAAGATTGGGAAAATTTTAAACGACAGCAAAGAATGACTAAAAAAGCAATAAAGAAAGGAAAGATAGATTATGAAAGTAAACTTGCGCAAAACATAAAAATAGATAGTAAAAGCTTTTACCGATATATAAAACGGAAAAGAGTGACTAAAGTAAATGTTGGTCCCTTTGAAGATGAGAAGGGGGATTTAATAATGGGAAATGTGGAAATGGCTGAGACCTTAAACAATTATTTTGCTTCGGTCTTCACAGTGGAAGACACAAAAACCATGCCAAAAATTGCTGGTCATGGGAATGTGGGAAGAGAGGACCTTGAGACAATCACTATCACTAGGGAGGTAGTGCTGGACAGGCTAATGGGACTCAAGGTAGACAAGTCCCCTGGTCCTGATGAAATGCATCCCAGGGTATTAAAAGAGATAGCGGAAGTTATAGCAGATGCATTCGTTATAATCTACCAAAATTCTCTGGACTCTGGGGAGGTACCAGCGGATTGGAAAGTAGCTAATGTAATGCCTCTGTTTAAAAAAAGGGGGCAGACAAAAGGCAGGTAATTATAGGCCGGTTAATTAAACATCTGTAGTGGGGAAAATGCTTGAAGCTATCATTAAGGAAGAAATAGCGGGACATCTAGATAGGAATAGTGCAATCAAGCAGACGCAACATGGATTCATGAAGGGGAAATCATGTTTAACTAATTTACTGGAATTCTTTGAGGATATAATGAGCATGGTGGATAGAGGTGTACTGATGGATGTGGTGTATTTGGAATTCCAAAAGGCATTCGATAAGGTGCCACACAAAAGGTTACTGCAGAAGATAAAGGTACGCGGAGTCAGAGGAAATTTTTAGCATGGATAGAGAATTGGCTAACTAACAGAAAGCAGAGAGTCGGGATAAATGGGTCCTTTTCAGATTGGCAATCGGTGGTTAGTGGTGTGCCACAGGAATCGGTGCTGGGACCACAACTGTTTACAATATACATAGATGACCTGGAAGAGGGGACAGAGTGTAGTGTAACAAAATTTGCAGATGACACAAAGATTAGTGGGAAAGCAGGTTGTGCAGAGGACACAGAGAGGCTGCAAAGAGATTTAGATAGGTTAAGCGAATGGGTTAAGATTTGGAAGATGGAATACAATGTAGGAAAATGTGAGGTCATCCACCTTGGAAAAAAAAACAGCAAAAGGGAATATTATTTGAATGGGGAGAAATTAAAACATGCTGCGATGCAGAGGGACCTGGGGGTCCTTGTGCATGAATCCCAAAAAGTTAGTTTGCAGGTGCAGCAGGTAACCAGGAAGGCGAATGGAATGTTGGCCTTCATTGCGAGAGGGATGGAGTACAAAAGCAGGGAGGTCCTGCTGCAACTATACAGCGTATTGGTGAGGCCGCACCTGGAGTACTGTGTGCAGTTTTGGTCACCTTACTTAAGGAAGGATATACTAGCTTTGGAGGGGGGACAGAAACGATTCACTAGGCTGATTCCGGAGATGAGGGGGTTACCTTATGATGATAGATTGAGTAGACTGGGTCTTTACTCGTTGGAGTTCAGAAGGATGAGGGGTGATCTTACAGAAACATTTAAAATAATGAAAGGGATAGACAAGATAGAGGCAGAGAGGTTGTTTCCACTAGTCGGGGAGACTAGAACTAGGGGGCACAGCCTCAAAATACGGGGGAGCCAATTTAAAACCGAGTTGAGAAGGAATTTCTTCTCCCAGAGGGTTGTGAACCTGTGGAATTCTCTGCCCAAGGAAGCAGTTGAGGCTAGCTCATTGAATGTATTCAAATCACAGATAGATAGATTTTTAACCAATAAGGTAATTAAGGGTTACGGGGAGAGGGCGGGTAAGTGGAGCTGAGTCCACGGCCAGATCAGCCATGATCTTGTTGAATGGCAGAGCAGGCTCGAGGGGCTAGATGGCCTACTCCTGTTCCTAATTCTTATGTTCTTATGTTCTTACGGCTAAGGGGATCAAGGGGTATATAGAGAAAGCAGGAAATGGGTACTGAAGGAATGATCAGCCATGATCTTATTGAATGGTGTTGCAAGCTCGAAGGGCCGAATGGCCTACTCCTACACCTATTTTCTATGTTTTTATGTTTCTATGTTTGGGCTTCGCTTCGAACGGGAAACCGATCACAAGCCACTTATATTTGTAAAGTCCTGTCCCCTCAGTACAGATTCACACGAGGCATGTAATGAAGTCAAGGTCACTCTGGACCTGCACCTTTATTTCACAGCTCTGGAATGCTGCACTTGCCTGAGACCTGTCCTTATATACCTGTGTCTTGCAAGTGCATCTCTTGCAAGGTATGCTGGTGTTTACAGGACATATCTTATTACAGTCATGTATAGCATGTTAGGATACAGTTATATATAATAATGTAAGATACATGACACCACTCTCCCCCAAGGTCTTATTGTCTTTATAGGTTCAGTCTCTCAGGTGGTCTACGCTCTCGCGTGGAGCGCCTGAGTTGTGGTTCCGTTTTTTGCCTTGGTGTCTGTTTTTCTTTGGGTGTGGTTGCTGGTATCTCGCCTGGGCTGTCTGTTTCGATTGGTGTGATTGTTGTTGACTCGCCTGGGCTGGCTGTTGGGATTGCCCTTTCCTCAGGTTGTTCCCTCTGTCTGTCCACCAGGTGTGGTGCGAGTTCCACATTGTAGTCTGCCTCTGGTTCCGCAGTGTTGTTGGTAAATCTGCTTTTGGCTTGGTCTACATGCCTCCGGCAGGTTTTGCCATTGTCCATTTGTACTACCAGTAGCCTGTTTCCTTCCTTGCCTGTTACTGTCCCTGCAAGCCATTTGGGACCCCTGCCATAGTTTAGTACAAACACTTTGTCCCCTATCTCATTCCATCTCCCCCTTGAATTTCTGTCATGGTACTCAGTCAGCTTACGGCGCTTTGCCTCAACGATTTCGTGCATGTCTGGGAGGATTAATGAGAGCCTTGTTTTTAAAGTCCTTTTCATCAACAGTTGTGCTGGAGGATCCCAGTCAGTGAGTGCGGACGAGATCTGTATGCCAGCAGCAGTCGCGACAGGCGACCCTGCAGCGTGGGACCTTGGATTTTAAGCATGCCTTGTTTAATGATTTGCACTGCTCTCTCTGCCTGGCCGTTGGAGGCCGGCTTGAACGGTGCCGTCTTGATGTGATTTATGCCGTGGTTTATTATAAAGTCTTGGAATTCTGCGCTGGTGAAGCACGGACCATTGTCACTGACCAATATGTCAGGGATTCCATACGTTGCAAACATGGTTGCGAGGCTCTCCACAGTGGTGGAGGTTGTGCTCGAGTTTAAAATGGTTCATTCGATCCACTTTGAAAATGCATCTACAACTACGAGGAACATTTTGCCCATGAATGGGCCTGCATAGTCTATGTGCACCCGCGACCACGGTTTGGTAGGCCAGGGCCAGGGGCTCAGTGGAGCCTCCCTGGGGGCATTGCTGAGTTGGACACAAATGGTGCACCTTTGGACGCAGAGCTCCAAGTCCGTGTCAATACCAGGCCACCAGACGTGGGATCTGGCTATGGCCTTCATGAGAACGATCCCCGGGTGCTCGCGGTGGAGCTCCCAGACAAATGCCTCTCTGCCTCGCAGAGGCATGACTACTTGGCTGCCCCACATCAGGCAGTCTGCTTGTAGTGATAGCTCATGCATGCATGAAATTCCTTGGGGCAGGCATCGCGAACCTCTGCCCAGTCACCGGTTAGGACACATCTTTTTACTCAGGATAACGTGGGGTCGCTGGCCGTCCAGGCTCTGATTTGGCGAGCCGTCATGGCCGAACCTGTGGACTCAAAGGCATTGATTGCCACGATTATCTCACAGTCCTGTTCATCAGACCCTTCCGTGGTCGGCAGGGGTAGCCAGCTGAGCGCGTCGGCACAGTTGTCTGTGCCTGGTCTGTGCCTTATGGTATAGTCGTAGGACGCCAGCATGAGTGCCCACTGTTGGATTCGCGCCAAGGCGTTGGCGTTTATTGCCTTGCTCTTGGATAGGAGGAACGTGAGGGGTTTGTGGTCGGTTTCTAACGTGAACTTGGCCTCGAAAAGGTATTAGTGCTTCTTTTTGACACCGTACACGCACGCGAGCGCCTCCTTCTCTACCATTCCGTACCCGCGCTCCGCCCACGAAAGTGACCTGGAGGCATAAGCTATGGACTGTAATTTGCCCGCACTATTGACATGTTGCAAAACGCATCCGACCCCATACGCCTACGCATCGCATGTGAGAACTAGCTTTTTATCTGGATCAAAGAAAGTCAAAATACTGTTGGAACACAGAAGGTTGCGTGCCTTATTGAAGGCGCGTTCCTGGGCGTCCCCCCTAAACCAATCGCACCCCTTCCTGAGTAGCACGTGGAGAGGCTCCAGCAGCGTGCTTAAGTTCTGCATAAAGTTCCCAAAGTCATTGAGTAGCCCAAGAAAGGCGTGGAGTTCTGAGACATTCCGGGGCCTGGGTGCCAGGCGAATTGCTTCTGTTTTGGACTCTGTTGGGCAGATTCCATCAGCGGCAATCCTTCTGCCCAAAAATTCAACCTCGGGTGCGAGAAACAGGCACTTGGATTTCTTGACTCGTAGGCCTACCCGATCCAACTGCTTTAGTACTTCCTGCAAATTACGGAGATGGGAGTCGGTGTCCCTGCCCGTGATAAGTATGTCGTCTTGAAATACAACCGTCCCCGGGATGGACTTGAGCAGACTCTCCATGTTGCGCTGGAATATGGCAGCTGCCAATCTGATGCCAAATGGGCATCGATTGTACATGAAAAGGCCTCGATGTGTGTTGATGGTGGTGAGTAGCTTGTCTTCCTCTGTCAATTCTTGAGTCATATACACAGATGTGAGGTCTAGTTTTGAGAAAAGTTTACCTCCAGCCAATGTGGCAAATAAGTTTCTGGGCAGCGGGTACTGGTCCTGTAGGGAAACTTTGTTTATGGTAGATTTTAGTCCCCACAGATTCGTACGGATCCATCAGGCTTCATGACTGGGACGATGGGACTTGCCCAGTCGCTAAATACCACAGGTGATATAATGCCTTCCCGTAGAAGCCTGTCTAGTTCGTGTTCAATCTTTTCGCTCTACACGTAGGGTACAGCTCTGGCCTTGTGATGGACCGGTCTAGCATCCTGTGTGATGTAGATTTTGACTTTGGCCCTTTGAAAGTGCTCACACCTGGCTGAAAGAAATGTTTAAATCACTTTATAACTGTTGAGCAGGGGGTCCGTTCCTCTAATAACATGGCATGGACTTCATCCCATTTCCAGTTTAGTTTTGCCAGCCAGCTTCTCCCCAGCAGTGCTGCGGGGTCTCCGGGGACAATCCACAGGGGAAGTCGGTTCACTGTCCCTTTGTGTGTGACAGAGAGCATGGCGCTGCCGAGGACTGGTACGATTTCTTTGGTATAGGTCCTTAGTTTGATATTGACCCTTGTGAGTTTTGGTCTGTCTCTTTTATGCGGCCACAGTTGTTCAAATTGTTGAGCGCCCATGAGAGATTGACTCGCTCCCGTATCCAGCTCCATGTTGACAGATATCCTGTTGAGTAGGACCCTCATCATTATAGGAGGTGTCCTGTTGTAATAGTAGCAGCTATTGATCGTGTTGACCCGCTGTACATCGGTATCCTGGGTACTGTCCCCACCATCTTCTGGTCCGCTTTCCGACCTATCCGATTCGTATACCAGCCAAGCTACCATTTTTTTGCACATGCAGGCCAAATGCCCTGTATTTTCACAATTTCTGCAAACAGCCTGCTGAAATCGACATCCCCTTGACAAGTGCCCACCCCCACACCTCCAGCACAGACCTGTTCCGTTGTTCAAAGTGTTCCCAAAGAATGAGCTGCGTCTGGCTGATCTCTCTTGAGCTTCTCTCAGTTTGTAGTTGATTGCTCGCATTGTGGGTTGATGAAGTGTGAACGGCCGTTCCTGTGGCCCTTGATGGCTTCTGCCTGCTGTCGAGAGCCTGTTCTCCCGGTTTTGTCTGTGTGTGAGGGTAGCAGCTTGTTTAGTGCTGTTCCGATATTTCGTTAGTTGTCGTACCTGCATTGTAAATCAACCTCGTTTCTTCTTCCCCTACGAAGAATGTCTGTGCAACCACTGCTGCTGCCTCTAAGGTCAGGTTCTTGGTTTCTATGAGCTTTTGGAATATGCCTGCGTGGCCTATTCCTTCAATGAAAAAGTCTCTCAGCATTTCTCTCCTCAGTTCATCGGAGAACTCACATAAACTAGCCAACCTCTGAAGTTCCGCCACGAAGTTGGGTATGTTCTGGCCCACACAGCGTCTGTAGTTGTAGAACCTGTGTCTGGCCATGTGTAGGCTGCTCGCTGGCTACAGGTGGTCTCTTACCAGTGTGCTCAATTCTTCAAACGACTTGCTTGCTGGTTTCTCGGGTGCCAACAGATCCTTCATTGAAGCGTATGTTTTCGAGCCACAGTTGGTCAAGAGATGGGCTCTTCTCTTGTCTGCCTTATCGTCGCCTAACCAGTCTTTGGTTACAAAGCTTTGCTGGAGCCTTTCTATAAAGTCCTCCCAATTGTCTCCCGCCTTGTACTTTTTATCTGATCCGTCGTTCGCCATTCTGTGGATTCTGTAATCCCGTAACTCGTCGCCACTGTAAAGTCCTGTCCCCTCAGTACAGATTCACATGAGGCATGTAGTGAAGTCAAGGTCACTCTGGACCTGCACCTTTATTTCACAGCTCTGGAATGCTGCACTTGCCTGAGACCTGTCCTTATATACCTGTCTCTTGCAAGTGGTAAGGTATGCTGGTGGTTACAGGTCATATCTTATTACAGTCATGTATAGCATGTTAGGGTACAGTTATATATAATAATGTAAGATACATTACAATATTGTTGTTCTCGGAACATAAATGTATCAATACCAACACGTCAGCCTGCATCCAGAGGTGGGCGCTGACATTATCTGCCTATGATTATGTCATTCACCATATACCAGGCACCGACAACTGCGCTGATGCATTGAGCCGGTTACCGTTGCCCACACCGGAGGTGGAAACGCCCGCAGAGTTACTCATGGTCATGGATGCCTTTTAGAGTGAAGGGTCGCCTGTCACTGCTCAACAAGTTATGACCTGGACCAGCCAGGATCCGACTCTATCAGTTGTAAAACGTTCTGTTCTTAATGGGGACTGGTCGACCATCCCCAAGGAAATGGGTGATGAAAGCAAACCGTACAGCTGTCGCAAAGATGAGCTTTCCATCCAGTCCGACTGTTTACTGTGGGGTAATTGTGTTGTAATGCCCAAGAAAGGCAGGGCGAGATTTGTACGGGAGTTACATAGTACGCATCCCGGTATTGTCAGATGAAGGCCATCGCCAGGTCCCATGTTTGGTGGCCTGGCATTGACTCGGACTTAGAGTCATACATGCATCAGTGCAGCAATTGGATGCAGTTAAGCAATTCCCCAAAGGAAGCTCCGCACAGTCTGTGGTCATGGCCATCCAAACCATGGTGTCAAATCCACATCGACTTTGCGGACCCCCTTCCTCTGTAAAATGTTTTTTGTGGTGGTTGATGCATACTCCAAATGGATAGAATGTGTGATCATGTCATCCAGCACTTCCACTGCCACCATTGAACCATTTATGCCACACATGGTCTACCAGACATCGTTGTCAGTGACAACGGACCGTGTTTCACGAGCCTGGAGTTTCAAGAGTTCATGAAACGCAACGGCATAAAATACGTGAGGTCAGCCCCGTTGAAACCCGCATCCAATGGTCAAACAGAGCGGGCAATTCAAACCATCAAGCAGAGCTTGAAAGCGTAACTCATGGTTCCTTGCAGACACGCCTGTCACACATACTGCTCAGTTACAGGACAAGGCCACACACGCTCACCGGGGTCCCGCCTGGGAAACTATTGATGAAGAGAGGCCTCAAAACCAGGCTCTCTCTAGTCCATCCTGACCTTAACGATCATGTCGAAACCCGATGTCAACGCCAGTAGTGGTATCATGACTGCGCCACAGTGTCACGCGACATATCTGTAAATGATCCAGTGTATGTACTTAACCATGGTCAAGGGCCCAAGTGGCTCCCGGGCAATGTTACGGATAAGGAGGGTAACCGGGTGTATATGGTTAAGCTCAAGAATGGGCAGATGTGCAGGAAACACATTGATCAAATCAAGCTAAGACACACTGATGAACCGGACCAGTTGGAAGAAGACACCATGAGCTTAGATGACCAACCAACTCACGTCCAGCCATCAGAAGAACCCACTGTGGTCAACGCCCAGCCCCAAGTCTTGAGAGACTCGGAAAGCACTGGGATTGTACTGAGACGGTCAACCAGGGAGCTAAGGGCTCTGGACCGTCTGAACTTGTAATATGGAATTGTGCCAAGAACTGTGGGGGGGGGTGGGGGGAGGTGGGGGTGGTGATGTAATGTATGCACATAAGGTCTGCCCACCACCAAGGGGCAATACCGTTGGAGGTCCTAGGGTCATAGATATACTCGTGCTGGGTCCGGTATATAACCTGATCTTCACCTTTGTATCTTCACTTCTGGATGCCATTAAAGACTGAGCAGGTTACACTGAGTCACTGGCTCACAGTACGGAGTTCATTGTATCATTTCATACACTACACTGGCCAAAGTTTATCCCTCAATCAAAATTTCAAAATATGAATTATCTGGTGATTATCACGTTGCTGCGTGTGGGAGCTTGTTGTGCGCAAATTGGCTGCTGCGTTTCCCACACTACAACAGTGACTAAACATCAAAACAGTACTTCATTGGCTGAAAAGCGCTTTGAGATGTCCGGTGATCGTGAAAGGAGTTATTTAAATGCAAGTCTTTCTTTTCTTTCTTTCACTGTTGGAGGTGCTGGCTTTGAGATGAGACTTTAAACCGAGGCCCAGTCTGCTCTCGGGTGGACGTAAAAAATCCCATGGCACTATTTCGAAGAGTTACCTCCGGTTTCCTGGGGTCAATATTTATCCCTCACCCAACATCACTAAAACTTAATTATCTTCTCATTATCACATTGCTGTGTGTGGGAGCTTGCTGTGCACAAATTGGCTGCCGCGTTTCCCAGCTTACAACAGTTACTGAAAAAGTGCTTCGTTGGCTGTAACAATCCCACGGGAAGTGGTGAGAGTTATAAGGTGCTATATAAATGCAAGTTGTTTTAATTTTTATTAGAAATCTCAGTTACTGAGGACAATATGGGTTTGGAGAGAGAAATCTGACATAAATATGAACATGGCAATTTATGATGGGGAAAAGTTCCCACTGAAACTGTGGGGACAGGAATGCTCCCGGACAGGAAGTGGGCGGACTTTCCAACCCGGAACTCAGCGGTGCGGCACCCGGGCCCCACCGGAGGGCCGTAGGGACGGACAGGCTGCTTCCGGCAGACATTCAACTTCCGGAAATCGTCACGTGGAGAAAAAGTGAGTGAGTGAGGGAGACGAGACGGGGCAGAGGCAGAGAGAGGGAGACGGGGGAGGGAGAGGGGGGAAGAAAGAGAGAGAGAGAAGGAGAGGGGAGGAGAGAGGGGGGGGGAGGGAGGAGAAGGAGAGAGGAGGGAGGAGAAGGAGAGAGGGGAGGGGAGGAGAAGAAGAGGGGAGGGGAGAAGGAGAGAGGGGGGGGGGAGAAGGAGAGAGGGGGGGGGGAGAAGGAGAGAGGGGGGGGGAGAAGGAGAGAGAGGGGGGGGAGAAGGAGAGAGAGGGGGGGGAGAAGGAGAGAGGGGAGGGGAGAGAGGAGAGAGGGGAGGGGGGGGAGAGAGGAGAGAGGGGAGGGGGGGAGAGAGGAGAGAGGGGAGGGGGGGGAGAGAGGAGAGAGGGGAGGGGGGGAGAAGGAGAGAGGGGAGGTGGGAGAAGGGGAGGGGGGAGACGGAGAGAGGGGAGGGGGGAGAAGGAGAGAGGGGAGGGGAGGGAAGGAGAGAGGGGAGGGGAGGGGGGAGAAGGAGAGAGGGGAGGGGAGAGGGGAGGGAGGTGGGAGAAGGAGGGGAGGGGGGAGACGGAGGGAGGGGGAGAGGGGAGAGGGGGAGGGGGGAGACGGAGGGAGGGGAGGGGGGAGACGGAGGGAGGGGAGGGGGAGAAGGAGAGGAGAGGGGAGAAGGAGGGGGGAGAAGGAGAGGAGAGGGGAGAAGGAGGGAGGAGAAGAAGAGGGGAGGGGGAGAAGGAGAGAGGGGAGGGGGAGAAGGAGAGAGGGGAGGAGAGGGGGGAGAAGGAGAGAGGGGAGGGGAGGGGAGGGGGGAGAAGGAGAGAGGGGAGGGGAGGGGGGAGAAGGAGAGAGGGGAGGGGAGGGGGGAGAAGGAGAGAGGGAGGGGAGAGAGGGGAGGGGGAGAAGGAGAGGGGAGGTGGGAGAAGGAGGGGAGGGGGAGAAGGAGGGAGGGGGGGAGACGGAGAGAGGGGAGGGGGGAGAAGGAGAGAGGGGAGGGGAGAAGGAGAGGAGAGGGGAGGGGGGGAGAAGGAGGGAGGAAGAGGAGGGGAGGAGGAGAGGAGGGGGGAAGGAGAGAGGGGAGGGAGGGGGGAGAAGGAGAGGGGGGAGGGGGAGAGAGGGGGAGGGG